>NC_053028.1:175924381-176083106 GCF_003073215.2 Triticum urartu | reverse complement strand
ACCATCAGTCATTAAATAACTAGGGACTCCAAACCTTGGGAAAATAACTTCCTTAAGCATTTTAATAGAGGTGTTGTGATCAACACTACTGGTTGATATAGCTTCTACCCATTTAGTAACATAATCAACAACAACCAAAATATGTGTATACCCATTAGAGGAAGGAAAATGTCCCATATAATTAAATCCCCAAACATCAAATGGTTCAACAGCAAGTCAATAATTCATAGGCATTTCTTGACGCTTACCGATATTACCTATTCTTTGGCATACATCACAAGATAAGACGAACTTACGGGCATCCTTGAAGAGAGTAGGCCAATAAAATCCAGATTGCAATACCTTATGAGTAGTTCTATCTCTAGCATGATGCCCTCCATAAGCTTCAGAGTGCCATTTCCGTAGGATTTGTCCCTGTTCATGCTCAGGTACACAACGTCTAATAATACCATCTAATCCTTCTTTATAAAGATGTGGGTCATCCCAAAAGTAGTGTCTTAAATCATAGAAGAATTTTTTTTCTTTTGTTGATATGTAAAACTAGGTGGTAAATACTTAG
The DNA here is from genome assembly GCF_003073215.2 of Triticum urartu. Taxonomy (NCBI): domain Eukaryota; kingdom Viridiplantae; phylum Streptophyta; class Magnoliopsida; order Poales; family Poaceae; genus Triticum; species Triticum urartu. The sequence continues at coordinate 176,082,547 of NC_053028.1, read as the reverse complement.
CAACAATGTAATTAGCATAGTCAGCATACCAAGGAGTGTTAGCAACATTTATTGTAGCTAACTGCTCATCAGGAAAACTATCATCAATAGGTAGTGGGTCATCACGTACATTTTCAAGCCTAGACAAGTTATCTGCTACAGGGTTCTCAACTCCTTTTCTACCAGTGATATGTAAATCAAATGCTTGTAGCAAGAGAACCCAATGAATAAGTCTAGGTTTAGCATCTTTCTTTTGCATAAGATATTTAATACCAGCATGGTCGGTGTGAACAATTACTTCTGAATCAACAATGTAAGGTCTAAATTTATCACAAGCAAACACCACTGCTAAGAATTCCTTTTCAGTAGTAGCATAACTTCATTGAGCACTGTCTAGAATTTTACTAGCATAATGAATAACATTCAGTTTCTTATCGACTCTTTGTCCTAGAACAGCACCAACAGCATAATCACTAGCATCACACATAATTTCAAAAGGCAAGTTCCAATCAGGTGGTTGAACAATAGGTGCAGAAACTAAGGTTTTTTTGAGTGTTTCAAAGGCTTCCAAAAATCACCATAAAAAACAAAAGGAATATGCTTTTGCAAAAGATTCGTAAGAGGCCTAGACATTTTAGAGAAGTCTTTGATAAATATCCTATAGAAACCAGCATGACCTAAGAAACTACGAATACCTTTAATCTTTAGGACATGTCATTTTCTCAATTGCATCAACCTTAGCTTTGTACACTTCAATACCTCTTTCAAAATTTTTATGACCCAAGACAATACCTTCATTAACCATAAAGTGGCACTTTTCCCAATTCAAGACAAGACTTGTTTGTTCCCATCTCTGCAAAACTCGATCAAGATTGCTTAAACAATCATCAAAAGACTTCCCATAAACAGATAAATCATCCATGAAAACCTCAACAATCTTTTCACAAAAGTCAGAGAATATAGTATTCATACATCTTTGAAAGGTAGCAGGTGCATTGCATAAACCAAAAGGCATATGTCTATAAGCATAAGTCCCAGAGGGACAAGTAAAAGTGGTATTTTCTTGATCAGGTTGAGAAACATGTATTTGTGAAAAACCGAAATATCCATCAAGGAAGCAAAAGCGTGTGTGCTTAGATAATCTTTCTAGCATTTGATCAATAAAAGGCAGAGGGTAATGATGTTTTCTAGTTTCTTTGTTTAATTTTCTAAAATAAATTACCATTCTATAACCTGTAATAATTCATTATGGAATAAGTTCATTCTTATCATTAGGAATAACAGTTATACCTGCTTTTTAGGGACACAATGAAAATGACTTACCCATCTACTATCAGTTATGGGATAGATTATACCTGCTTCCAGAAGTTTTAAGATTTCCATTCTTACCACTTCCTTCATTTTTGGATTTAACCTATGTCGGTGATCAACAACAAGTTTAGCATCAGGTTCCATATTAATTTTGTGATGACGTTGCTACCTCTTTTAGCACTGCATTGGTTTTCCCCGAAGAGGAAGGGATGATGCAGCAAAGTAGCGTAAGTATTTCCCTCAGTTTTTGAGAACCAAGGTATCAATCCAGTAGGAGGCTACGGGCGAGTCCCTCGCACCTACACAAAACAAATAAATCCTCGCAACCAACGCAAATAGGGGTTGTCAATCCCTATAGGGCCACTTACGAGAGTGAGATCTGATAGATGTGATAAGATAATATTTTTGGTATTTTTATGATAAAGATGCAAAGTAAAATAAAGGCAAAGTAAATAACTAAGTAGTAGGAGATTGATATGATAAAGATAGATCTGGGGGCCATAGGTTTCACTAGTGGCTTCTCTCAAGAGCATAAGTATTCTACGGTGGGTGAACAAATTACTGTTGAGCAATTGACAGTATTGAGCACAGTTATGAGAATATCTAGGTATGATCATGTATATAGGCATCACGTCCGAGACAAGTAGACCGACTTCTGCCTGCATGTACTACTATTACTCCACTCATCGACCGCTATCCAGCATGCATCTAGAGTATTAAGTAAAAACAGAGTAACGCCTTAAGCAAGATGACATGATGTAGAGGGATAGACTCATGCAATATGAAGAAAACCCCATCTTGTTATCCTCGATGGCAGCAATACAATACGTGCCTTGCTGCCCTTACTGTCACCGGGAAAGGACACCGCAAGATTGAACCCAAAGCTAAGCACTTCTCCCATTGCAAGAAAGATCAATCTAGTAGGCCAAACCAAACTGATAATTCGAAGAGACTTGCAAAGATAACCAATCATACATAAAAGAACTCAGAGAAGATTCAAATATTATTCATAGATAGACTTGATCATAAACCCACAATTCATCGGTCTCAACAAACACACCGCAAAAAGAAGATTACATCAAATAGATCTCCACAAGAGAGGAGGAGAACATTGTATTGAGATCCAAAAGGAGAGAAGAAGCCATCTAGCTACTAACTATGGACCCGTAGGTCTGAGGTAAACTACCCACACTTCATCGGAGGGGCTATGGTGTTGATGAAGAAGCCCTCCGTGATCGATGCCCCCTCCGGCGGAGCTCCGGAACAGGCCCCAAGATGGGATCTCGTGGATACAGAAAGTTACGGCGGTGGAATTAGGGTTTTGGCTCCGTATCTGATCATTTGGGGGTTCATGGGTATATATAGGAGGAAGAAGTACATCGGTGGAGCAACAGGGGGCCCACGAGGGTGGAGGGCGCGCCTGGGGGGGGGGGGGGAGGCGCGCCCCCCTACCTCATGGCCTCCTGTTACGTGTCTTGACGTGGGGTCCAAGTCTCCTGAGTTGTATTCGATGAGAAAATCACGTTCCTGAAGGTTTTATTCCGTTTGGACTCCGTTTGATATTCTTTTTCTTTGAAACCCTAAAACAGGCAAAAAACAACAATTCTGGGCTGGGCCTCCGGTTAATAGGTTAGTCCCAAAAATAATATAAAAGTGGATAATAAAGCCCAATAATGTCCAAAACAGTAGATAATATAGCATGTAGCAATCAAAAATTATAGATACGTTGGAGACGTATCAAGCATCCCCAAGCTTAATTCCTGCTCGTCCTCGAGTAGGTAAATGATAAAAACAGAATTTTTGATGCGGAGTGCTACTTGGCATAATTTTAATGTAATTCTTCTTAATTGTGGTATGAATATTCAGATCTGAAAGATTCAAGACAAAATTTCATATTGACATAAAAATGATAATACTTCAAGCATACTAACTAAGCAATTATGTCTTCTCAAAATAACATGTCCAAAGAAAGTTCATCCCTACAAAATCATATGGTTTAGTCATGTTTCATTTTCGTCACACAAGAATGCTATCATCATGCACAACCCCGATGACAAGCCAAGCAATTGTTTCATACTTTAGTAATCTCAAACCTATAAACTTTCACGCAATATATGAGCGCGAGCCATGGACATAGCACTATAGGTAGAATAGAATATAATGAGGGGGGTTATGTGGAGAAGACAAAAAATGATGAAGTCTGACATCAACGGGGCTAATCAATGGGCTATGGAGATGCCCACCGATTGATGTTAATGCAAGGAGTAGGGATTGCCATGCAACGGATGCACTAGAGCTATAAATGTATGAAAGCTCAACAAAAGAAACTAATGGGTGTGCATCCAACTTGCTTGCTCATGAAGACCTAGGGCACTTGAGGAGGCCCATTGTTGGAATATACAAGCCAAGTTCTATAATGAAAAATTCCCACTAGTATATGAAAGTGATAACATGAGAGACTCTCTACTATGAAAATCATGGTGCTACTTTGAAGCACAAGTGTGTCAAAGGATAGTAACATTGTCCCTTCTCTCTTTTTCTCTCTTTTTTTTTCTTTTCCCTTTTTGGGCCTTTTCCTTTTTTATGGCCTTTCTCTTTTTTTGGGCCTTCTCTTTTTTTGGCCTTTCTCCTTTTTATTTATTCCTCGCTTGGGACAATGCTCTAGAAAATGATGATCATCACACTTCTATTTATTTACAACTCAATGATTACAACTCGATACTAGAACAAAGATGACTCTATATGAATGCCTCCGGTGGTGTACCGGGATATGCAATGGACCAAGAGTGACATGTATGAAAGAATTATGAACGGTGGCTTTGCCACAAATACCATGTCAACTACTTGACCATGCTAAGCGATATGACAATGATGAATGTGTCATGATGAACAGAATGATGGAAAGTTGCATGGCAATATATCTTGGAATGGCTATGGAAATGCCATAATAGGTAGGTATGGTGGCTGTTTTGAGGAAGATATAAGGAGGTTTATGTGTGAAAGAGCGTATCATATCACGGGGTTTGGATGCACCGGCGAAGTTTGTGCCAACTCTCAATGTGAGAAAGGGCAATGCACGGTACCGAAGAGGCTAGCAAGGATGGAAGGGTGAGAGTGCGTATAATCCATGGACTCAACATTAGTCATAAAGAACTCACATACTTATTGCAAAAATCTACAAGTCATCAAAAACCTCGGTACTACGCGCATGCTCCTAGGGGGATAGATTTGTAGGAAAAGACCATCGCTTGTCCCCGACCGCCACTCATAAGGAAGACAATCAAATAACACCTCATGTTTCAAATTTGTTGCATAACGTTTACCATACGTGCATGCTACGGGACTTGCAAACCTCAACACAAGTATTTCTCAATTTCACAACTACTCAACTAGCACGACTTTGATATTATTACCTCCATGTCTCAAAACAATCATCAAACATCAAACTTCTCTTAGTATTCAACACACTCATAAGAAAGTTTTATTATTAATCTTGCATACCAAGCATATTAGGATTTTAAGCAAATTACCATGCTATTAAGACTCTCAAAAATAATTTAAGTGAAGCATGATATATCAATAGTTTCTATAAAACAAATCCATCACCGTGCTCTAAAAGATATAAGTGAAGCACTAGAGCAAAATTATATAACTCAAAAGATATAAGCAAAGCACATAGAGTATTTTAACAAATTCCAAATTATGTATGGCTCTCTCAAAAGGTGTGTACAGCAAGGATGATTGTGGTAAACTAACAAGCAAAGACTCAAATAATACAAGACGCTCCAAGCAAAACACATATCATGTGGCGAATAAAAATTTAGCTCCAAGTAAAGTTACCGATAGAAGTAGACGAAAGAGGGGATGCCTTCCGGGGCATCCCCAAGCTTTGGCTTTTAGGTGTCCTTAGATTATCTTGGGGGTGCCATGGGCATCCCCAAGCTTAGGCTCTTTCCACTCCTTGTTCCATAATCCATCGAATCTTTACCCAAAACTTGAAAACTTCACAACACAAAACTTAAAGTAGAAAACTCATGAGCTCCGTTAGCGAAAGAAAACAAAAGACCACTTCAAGGTACTGTAATGAACTCATTCTTTATTTATATGGGTGTTATACCTACTGTATTCCAACTTCTCTATGGTTTATAAACTATTTTACTAGCCATAGATTCATCAAAATAAGCAAACAACACACGAAAAACAGAATATTTCAAAAACAGAACAGTCTGTACTAATCTGTAGCTAGCGCAAGATCTGGAACCTCAAAAATTCTAAAATAAATTTCTGGACATGAGGAATTTATCTATTAATCATTTGCAAAAATAATTATAAATAGCACTTTCCAAATAAAAATGACAGAATTTCTCATGAGTGCTAAAGTTTCTGTTTTTTACAGCAAGTTCAACAAGACTTTCCCCAAGTCTTCCCAACGGTTCTACTTGTCAAAAACACTAATTAAACACAAAAAACACAACCAAAACAGAGGCTAGATAATTTATTTATTACTAAACAGGAGCAAAAAGCAAGGAATAAAACTAACATTGGGTTGCCTCCCAACAAGCGCTATCGTTTAACGCCCCTAGCTAGGCATAACAAGCAAGAATAGATCTAGGTATTGCCATCTTTGGTAGGCAATCCATAGGTGGCTCTCATAATAGATTCATATGGTAATTTAAGTTTCTTTCTAGGAAAGTGTTCCATGCCTTTCCTTAATGGGAATTGGAATCTAATATTTCCTTCCTTCATATCAATAATTGCACCAATCATTCTAAGGAAAGGTCTACCAAGAATAATAGGACATGAAGTATTGCAATCTATGTCAAGAACGATAAAATATAAGAGCACATAATTCCTATTTGCAACAATAAGAACATCATTAATTCTTCCCATAGGTTTATTAATGGTGGAATCCGCAAGGTGCAAGTTTAGGGAGCAATCATCAAAATCACGGAAACCTAACAAATCACACAAAGTCTTTGGAATCGTGGAAACACTAGCACCCAAATCACATAAAGCATAGCATTCATGATCTTTAATTTTAATTTTAATAGTTGGTTCCCACTCATCATAAAGTTTTATAGGGATAGAAACTTCCAATTCAAGTTTTTCTTCATAAGATTGCATCAAGGCATCAACGATATGTTTAGTAAATGCTTTATTTTGACTATAAGCGTGAGGAGAATTTAGCACGGATTGCAACAAGGAAATACAATCAATCAAAGAGCAATTTTCATAGTTAAATTCCTTGAAATCCATAATAGTGGGTTTACCAACATCTAGGGTTTTAATTTCTTCAATCCCACTTTTATCAAATTTAGCATCAAGATCAAAAGATTCAGAATTCTTGGAATGCCTTCTAGGTAAAGGTGGATCATATTCAGTCCGATCACTATCAAGATTCATATTGCAAAACAAAGATTTAATAGGGGACACATCAATAACTTTTAGATCTTCATCATTATTTTCATAGGAACTAGAAGAACACGCTTTTATAAAGGCATCTTTCTTAGCACGCATCCTAGCGGTTCTTTCTTTGCACTCATCAATGGAAATTCTCATGGCTTTGAGAGACTCATTGATATCATGCTTAGGTGGAATAGATCTAAGTTTCAAAGAATCAACATCAAGAGCAATTCTATCAACGTTCCTAGCCAAATCATCAATCTTAAGCAATTTTTCTTCAATCATAGCATTAAAATTCTTTTGCGAAGTAATAAATTCTTTAATATTAGAATCAAAATCAGAGGGCATCTTATTATAATTTCCATAAGAATTGTTGTAGGAATTACCATAATTATTAGAGGGATTACTAGGATAAGGCCTAGGGTTGAAATTTCCTCTATACGCGTTGTTACCAAAATTGTTCCTACCAACAAAATTCACATCCATAGATTCATTATTATTCTCAATCAAAGTAGACAAGGGCATATCATTAGGATCAGAAGAAACACTCTTATTAGCAAATAATTTCATAAGTTCATCCATCTTTCCACTCAAAACATTAATTCCTTCTATCGCATGCACCTTTTTATTAGTAGATCTTTCAGTATGCCATTGAGAATAATTAACCATAATATTATCTAGGAGTTTAGTAGCTTCTCCTAAAGTGATTTCCATAAAAGTGCCTCCCGCGGCCGAATCTAAAAGATTTCTCGAAGCAAAATTCAATCCGGCATAATTTTTTTGTATAATCATCCACAAATTTAAACCATGAGTAGGGAAATTACGTATCATTAATTTCATTCTCTCCCAAGCTTGTGCAACATGTTCATGATCAAGTTGCTTAAAATTCATAATATCGTTTCTAAGAGAGATAATCTTAGCGGGAGGAAAATACTTAGAGATAAAAAGCATCTTTGCACTTGTTCCATGAATCAATACTATTTTTAGACAAAGACGAAAACCAAGCTTTAGCACGATCTCTAAGCGAAAAAGGAAATAGCTTCAATTTAACAATATCATTATCCACATCTTTCTTCTTTTGCATATCACACAAATCAACGAAGCTATTTAGATGGGTAGCGACATCTTCTAGGAAGGCCGGAGAACGGATCTTTCATAACAAGATTCAGCAAAGCAGCATTAATTTCACAAGATTCAGCATCGGTAAGAGGAGCAATCGGAGTGCTAATAAAATCATTGTTGTTGGTATTGGTGAAGTCACACAATTTAGTATTATTTTGATCCATCGTGACAAGCAAGCAAACTAACACACAAGCAAAAAAAAGCAAGCCGGCAAAAAGAGGCAAATAGAGGGAGGATAGAGAGAGAGAGGGCAAATAAAACGGCAAGGGTGAAGTGGGGGAGAGGAAAACGAGAGGCAAATGGCAAATAATGTAATGCGGGAGATAAGGGTATGTGATGGGTACTTGGTATGTTGACTTTTGCGTAGACCTCCACGGCAACGGCGCCAGAAATCCTTCTTGCTACCTCTTTTAGCACTGCGTTGGTTTTCCCCGAAGAGGAAGGGATGATGCAGCAAAGTAGCATAAGTATTTCCCTCAGTTTTTGAGAACCAAGGTATCAATCCAGTAGGAGGCTACGCGCGAGTCCCTCGCACCTGCACAAAACAAATAAATCCTCGCAACCAACGCAAATAGGGGTTGTCAATCCCTATAGGGCCACTTACGAGAGTGAGATCTGATAGATATGATAGGATAATATTTTTGGTATTTTTATGATAAAGATGCAAAGTAAAATAAAGGCAAAGTAAATAACTAAGTAGTAGGAGATTGATATGATAAAGATAGACCCGGGGGCCATAGGTTTCACTAGTGGCTTCTCTCGAGAGCATAAGTATTCTACGGTGGGTGAACAAATTACTGATGAGCAATTGACAGAATTGAGCAAAGTTATGAGAATATCTAGGTATGATCATGTATATAGGCATCACGTCCGAGACAAGTAGACCGACTCCTACCTGCATCTACTACTATTACTCCACTCATCGACCGCTATCCAGCATGCATCTAGAGTATTAAGTAAAAACAGAGTAACGCCTTAAGCAAGATGACATGATGTAGAGGGATAGACTCATGCAATATGAAGAAAACCCCATCTTGTTATCCTCGATGGCAACAATACAATACGTGCCTTGCTGCCCTTACTGTCACCGGGAAAGGACACCGTAAGATTAAACCCAAAGCTAAGCACTTCTCCCATTGCAAGAAAGATCAATCTAGTAGGCCAAACCAAACTGATAATTCAAAGAGACTTGCAAAGATAACCAATCATACATAAAAGAACTCAGAGAAGATTCAAATATTATTCATAGATAGACTTGATCATAAACCCACAATTCATCGGTCTCAACAAACACACCGCAAAAAGAAGATTACATCAAATAGATCTCCACAAGAGAGGGGGAGAACATTGTATTGAGATCCAAAAAGAGAGAATAAGCCATCTAGCTACTAACTATGGACCCGCAGGTCTGAGGTAAACTACTCACACTTCATCGAAGGGGCTATGGTGTTGATGAAGAAGCCCTCCGTGATCGATGCCCCCTCCGACGGAGCTTCGGAACAGGCCCCAAGATGGGATCTCGTGGATACAGAAAGTTACGGCGGTGGAATTAGGGTTTTGGCTTCGTATCTAATCGTTTGGGGGTACGTGGGTATATATAGGAGGAAGAAGTACATCGGTGGAGCAACAGGGGGTCCACGAGGGTGGAGGGCGCGCCTGGGGGGGGGGGGGTAGGCGCGCCCCTACCTCATGGCCTCCTGTTACGTGTCTTGACGTAGGGTCCAAGTCTCCTGAGTTGTATTCGATGAGAAAATCACGTTCCCGAAGGTTTCATTCCGTTTGGACTCCGTTTGATATTCCTTTTCTTAGAAACCCTAAAACAGGCAAAAAACAACAATTCTGGGCTGCGCCTCTGGTTAATAGGTTAGTCCCAAAAATAATATAAAAGTGGATAATAAAGCCCAATAATGTCCAAAACAGTAGATAATATAGCATGGAGCAATCAAAAATTATAGATACGTTGGAGGCATATCAGACATAGAGTAGGACTAAAGCCCTTTAAATCATCAAGAGTATATGCAATAGCAACTGGGTGCTTCCTTAGAACTTTCAATAATCTTTCTTCTTCATGTTATGAAAGGTTAGCACTAATAATAACATGATATATCTTCTTTTCATCAAGATAAGCATATTTGAAAGTGTCTGGCAATTGTTTTAATTCAAACACAGGATCACCTTTAGGTGTAGGAGGACCTCCCAGAGTTTCAATAGGCAGATTGTGTTTAAGCATAGGACATTGTTCAAAGAAAACCTTATCTATTTCATTTCTTTCATGCATATGTAAATCATTTTCATGGTCTAGCAAATATTGTTCTAGTGGATCAGTAGGAGGCACATCAATAAAAGCAAGACCAATTAATTCATCCTTACTAGGCAATTCTTTTTCATGAAGTTTTCTACTAAACTTGGAAAAATTAAACTCATGAGACTCATCACCAAAATTAACACCGACAATTTGTTTTTCACAGTCTATTCTAGCATTAACAGTGTTCAAGAAAGGTCTACCAAAGATAATGGGACATAATTCATCTTGTGGGGAACCGAGAACAAGAAAATCAGTAGGGTATTTTATTTTCCCACACAAGACTTCAACATCTCTAACAATCCCAATTGGTGATATAGTGTCTCTATTAGCAAGTTTGATAGTAACATCTATGTCTTCTATCTCTGCGGGTGCTATGTCATTCATAATTTCTTGATATAAGGAATAAGGAATAGCACTCATGCTAGCACCTATGTCACATAAACCATGATAACAATGATCTCCTATTTTAACTGAGACAACAGGCATGCCAACAACAAGTCTGTGTTTATCCTTTTTATCAGGTTTGGCAATTCTAGTAGCTTCTTCACAGAAGTAAATAACATGCCCATCTACATCTTGTTCCAAGAGATCTTTAACCATAGCAATACTAGGTTCTACTTTAATTTTTTCATCAGGTTTAGGTGTTCTAATATAGCTTTTGTTGACCATAGTTGAAACTTTAGCATGTTCCTTTATCCTAATAGGGAAAGGTGGTTTCTCAATATAAGCAGTAGGAACAAGTAGATCAACATTATAAATTATAGTTTCTTCTTTAACTAGTACTAGTTCTTTAATTTATTATTTAATAGGTGGGTGATATTTAAACCACTTCTCTTTAGGGAGATCAACATGAGTAGCAAATGATTCACAAAAGGAAGCTACTATCTCAGAGTCAAGTCCATATTTAGTGCTAAACTTTTGAAAAGCATCGATATTCATAAAGGATTTAACACAATCATACTTTAGTTTAATACTTGACTCTTTACCTTCATCGAGTTCCCAATCTTCAGAGTTGCGTTTAATTCTTTCCAAAAGATCTCACCAAAATTCAATAGTCTTCTTCATAAAAGAACCAACACAAGAAGTATCAAGCACGGTTTGATCATTATGAGAAAGCCGAGCATAAAAATTCTGGATAATAATTTCTCTTGAGAGCTCATGATTGGGGCATGAGTGTAACATTGACTTCAGCCTCTCCCAAGGTAGAGCGATACTTTCTCCTTCACGAGGCAAAAAATTATCTATCTATCTATCTATCTATATATAGAATTCCAATCACGATGAGAAAGATGCATAGGATAAATTTTTTAATGGAACTCCAATTTCAATCGATTCCAATTCCAGGATCCAATATCATCGCATAACCTATACCATGCCAATGCTTTTCCCTTAAAAGATAAAGGGAAAAACTTCTTCATAACTTCATCTCCGGGTTAACCTGCAAGCTTGAACAACCCACAAATTTGTTCTACATATATCAAGTGCATATCAGGATGTTCGGTAACTTCTCCTGTCTAAGGATTAGCTAGCAGCTGTTCTATCATACCCGAAGGAATTTCATATTCAATATTTTCAGTAGGTTGAGGGGTAGCTAATTGTGGTTCCGGTCGAGGTGAAGATACCTCGAACAAACCCCTCAAAGGATTGTTTTCCATAGTAACAAGTGACAATAAATTTCAGCACACTATATAAATGTTTCCTTACCATATTCCACTTACCAAAGGCGCTTCGTTCCCCGGCAAAGGCGCTAGAAAATAGCCTTGATGACCAAAAAGTATAGGGGATCAATTTTAGCTCTTTTCGATAAGTAAGAGTTTCGAACCCAACGAGGAGAAGAAGGAAATAATAAGTGGTTTTCAGCAAGGTAGTGTCTGCAAGTGCTAAAATTGTAAGTAGTAGAGTAGTTTGATAGCAAGATAATTTTTAACGAGCAAGTAACGATAATAGTAGCAAAAGTGCAGCAAGATATCCCAATCCTTTGGAGGCAAATGATAGGCCAAAATGGTTTCTTATGATAAGCAAAGCGTTCTTGAGGGTACACGGGATTTTCATCTAGTCACTTTAACCATGTTGGCTTGATTTGTATTCGCTACTTTGATAATTTGATATGTGGGTGGACTGGTGCTTAGGAGCTATTCTTACTTGAACAAACCTCCTACTTATGATTAACCCTCCCGCAAGCATCCGCAACTACGAGAAAAGTATTAAGTATAAATTCTAACCATAGCATTAAACTTTTGGATCCAACCGGTCCCTTACGGAATAGCGCATAAACTGGGGTTTAAGCTTCTGTCACTCTCGCAACCCATCATCTAATTGCTACTCCACAATGCATTCCCTTAGAACCAAATATGGTGAAGTGTCATGTAGTCGACGTTCACATGACACCACTAAGGGAATCACAACATACATACTATCAAAATATCGAACACATATCAAATTCACATGATTACTTGCAACATGATTTCTCCCGTGACCTCAAGAACAAAGGTAACTACTCACAAATGATAATCATGCTCAAGATTAGAGGGGTATTAAATAGCATATTGGATCTGAACATATAATCTTCCACCAAATAAACCATATAGTAATCAACTACAAGATGTAATCAACACTGCTAGACACCCACAAGCACCAATCTATAGTTCCGGTAACAAGATTGATCACAAGAGATGAACTAGGGTTTGAGATGAGATGGTGCTGTTGAAGATGTTGATGGAGATTGCCCTCCCCAAGAAGGGAGAGTTGTTGGTGATGATGATGACGATGATTTCCCCCTCCGGGAGGGAAGTTCCCCAGCGGAACCGCTCTGCCGGAGGGCAAAAGTGCTCCTATCCAAGTTCCGCGTCGAGATGGTGACGCTCCGTCTCGAAAGTCCTCCCCTTATTTTTTCTAGGTCAAAATGACTTATATACCAGAAGATGGGCACCGGAGGTGAGCCTGGGTGAGCACAACCCACCAGGGCGCGCCTAGGCTCCCTGGCACGCCCAGGTGGTTTGTTCCCACCTGGTGGGCCCCCTTTGGTACTTATTTGCTCGAATATTCTTCATATATTCCATAAAAATTATCCGTGAATTTTCAGCTTGTTTCGAGTTGTGCAGAATAGGTAGCCTGACGTAGCTTTTCCAGGTCCAGATTTCCAGCTGCCGAAATTCTCCTTGTTTGTGTATACCTTGCATATTATGAGAGAAGAGGCATTATAATTACTCCAAAAATCATTATTATGGATAAAAACATCATAAATAACAATAGGAAACCATGATGCAAAATGGACGTATCAATGGGTTGGATGAGATTTATAATGTAATCGAGTTAGTTTTGTTAGGGTTTGATCCCTAGTATCCACTATGTTCTGATATTGATGTTGCTATGACTTTGCTATGCTTAATGCTTGTCACTAGGGACCAAGTGCCATGATTTACGCTATGAATCTATTATGTTTTCATGAATATATTTGTGTTCTTGATCCGATCTTGCAAGTTGTAGACACCTATTATGAGTTATGATCCGCATACCCCAAGGTGTCAATAATTGGGATTCTTTCTGGTGATTACCGTAGTTTGAGGACTTCATATATTCACTAAGTGCTAATGCTTTGTTCTGGTTCTGTATTAAAAGGAGGCCTCAATATCCCTTAGTTTCCATTAGGACCCCGCTGACACGGGAGGGTAGGACAAAAGATGTCATGCAAGTTCTTTTCCATAAGCATGTATGACTATATACGGAATACATGCCTACATTATATTGATGAATTGGATCTAGTTTTGTGTCACCCTAGGTTATAACGTTGCATGATGAATGCCATCCGACATAATTATCCATCACTGATCCATTGCCTACGAGTTCGTTTCATATTGATCTTTGCTACGTTACTTTTTCCATTGCTATTGTTACGATTGTTACAAAACTATTATTGTTGCTTTTGCCATCTTTACCGTTACTTCCATACTACTTTGCTACTAAATACTTTGCTGCAGATATTAAGTCTTTCAGTTATGGTTGAATTGACAACTCAGCCGCTAATAATTTAGAATATTCTTTGGCTCCCCTTGTGTCAAATCAATAAATTTGGGTTGAATACTCTACCCTCGAAAACTGTTGCGATCCCCTATACTTGTGGGTTATCAAGACCTTTTTCTGGCGCCATTGCCAGGGAGCATAACTCTATTCTTTGAGTCACCTGGGATTTATATCTATTGATAACTATGAGGAATCTGAAAGACAACAAAAACAACCTCTATCCTTCTACTATGAGGGGAGGTAAGGAAATGTCATCTAGCTCTGCACTTGATTCACCTTTTGTTTTGAGTAAGCTTGCGACACCTACACCTGCTATTGATTCTGATATGTCAGATGTTATTGATGATGCCACTTCTTCTATGCATGATGCTTATGATGATACTACTTCTTTGCTTGATAATACTGTGCCGCTAGGTGAATTTCTTGATGAACAACTTGCTAGGGTTAGAGAGAATGAAATTACTAAAACTGATGATACTATTGAAACTGAAGATTATGATTCTCCCCCTAGATATGAATTTCCTAAGGCACTTGAGGGTTATATTATGGATGAAGAAACTGCTAGAGTCTTTTTTGCTTGCAATGATAGAGATGATCTTAGGAAACTGTTAGTGCTACCTCTTGAGCTTGCGTTAGTTTTTCCCTTGAAGAGGAAAGGGTGATGCAGCAAAGTAGAGTAAGTATTTCCCTCAGTTTTGAGAACCAAGGTATCAATCCAGTAGGAGATAATGCGACAAGCCACCGAATACCTACACAAACAAACACCAACTTGCACCCAACACGATAAAGGGTTTGTCAATCCCTTCATGGTTATTTGCAAAGTGAGATCTGATATAGATGGATAAATAGTAAAGTAATATTTTTGGTGTTATTGGTTTATGGAACAGAAAGTAAAAGATTGCAAAGAAAGTAAATCAAAAACTAAAATTATAGATCGGAAACTTATATGATGGAATATAGACCCCGGGGCCATAGGTTTCACTAGAGGCTTCTCTAAAGATATAAATTATTACGGTGTGTGAACAAATTACTGCCGAGCAATTGATAGAAAAGCGCAAAGTTATGACGATATCTAAGGCAATGATCATGAATATAGGCATCACATCCATGTCAAGTAGATCAAAATGATTCTGCATCTACTACTATTACTCCACACATCGACCGCTATCCAGCATGCATCTAGAGTATTAAGTTCATAAAGAACGGAGTAACGCCTTAAGAAAGATGACATGATGTAGAGGAATTAACTCAAGCAATATGATGAAAACCCCATCTTTTTTATCCTCTATGGAAACAATACAATACATGTCGGTTCCCCCTTCTGTCACTAGGCTCGGGCACCGCAAGATTGAACCCAAAGCTAAGCACTTCTCCCATTGCAAGAGAAACCAATCTAGTTGGCCAAACCAAATCAATAGTTCAAAGAGACTTGCAAAGATATCAAATCATGCATATAAGGATTCAGAGGAGATTCAAATAATACTCATAGATAAGCTGATCATAGATCCACAATTCACCAGATCTCGGCAAACACACCGAAAAAGAGTGTTACATCAAATAGATCTCCAAGAACATAGAGGAGAACATGGTATTGAGAATCAAAGAGAGAGAGAAAAAGCCATCTAGCTACTAGCTATGGACCTACAGGTTTGTGGTAAACTACTCACGCTTCATCGGAGAGGCAATGGTGTTGATGTAGAAGCCCTCCATGATCATACCCCCCTCCGTCAGGATGCTGGAAAAGGCCCCTAGATGGGATCTCACGGGTACAGAAGGTTGCGATGGTGGAACAGTGGTTTTGTGGCTCCCCCAGAAGTTTTTGGGGTATATGAGTATATATAGGAGGAAGATCTAGGTCAGGGGGTCACCGAGGGCCCCATAAGGTCGGGGGAGGGGGGGGGGCGCCCTACCCCCCTGGGCTCACTCTCCACCCTTGTGGCCTCCTTGTGGCTCTTCTGACTTGCACTCCAAGTCTCCTCGGTGTCTTCTGGTCCAAGAAAAATCATCGCAAAAGTTTAATTCCGTTTGGACTCCGTTTGGTATTCCTTTTCTGTGAAACTCTAAAACAAGGAAAAAATAGAAACTGGCACTGGGCTCTAGGTTAATAGGTTAGTCCCAAAAATCATATAAAATAGCATATTAATGCATATAAAACATCCAAAACAGATAATATAATAGCATGGAAAAATAAAAAATTATAGATACGTTGGAGACATATCAGTTAGCTAAGTTGAAAGAAAAATCTCTGAATGCTAGAATGCAATATGATCCTAAGTTTGCTACTTCACCTATCTTTGTTACTGATAAGGATTATGAATTCTTTGCCAATCCTGAGTTAATTACTTTGGTTGAATTTGATCCTTTTCATGGTTATGAATCTGAAACTGTTGTGGCACATCTTACTAAATTGAATGATATAGCCACCCTATTTGCAGATGAGGAAAACATTCGCTATTACTATACTCTTAAGTTGTTTCCTTTCTCAATAAAGGGTGATGCTAAGATATGGTTTAACTCTCTTGCTCCTGGTTGTGTGCGTAGTCCCCAGGATATGATATATTACTTCTCCGAAAAATATTTTCCTGCTCATAAAAAAAGTTGCTTTACAGGAAATATTTAACTTTGTGCAAATTGAAGAAGAGAGTCTACCACAAGCTTGGGGGAGGCTTCTCCAATTACTTAATGCTTTGCCTGATCATCGTCTCAAGAAAAATGAAATACTCGATATCTTTTATAATGGACTAACCAATGCTTCCAGGGACCACCTAGATAGTTTTTCTGGTTGTGTTTTCAGGGAACGAACTGTTGAGCAAGCTGAAAAACTATTAAAAATATATATTGAGCAATGATAATGATTGGACTCTTCCCGAGCCACCTACTAAGCCAACTCCGAAGAAAAGAGGTATTCTATTTCTCAGTCCTGAAGATATGCAAGAGGCAAAGAAACCTATGAAAGAAAAAGGTATTTGATAACCCACAAGTATAGGGGGTCACAACAGTTTTCGATAAGTAAGAGTGTCGAACCCAACGAGGAGCTAAAGGCAGAACAAATATTCCCTCAAGTTCTATCGACCACCAATACAACTCTACGCACGCTTGACGTTCACTTTACCTAGAACAAGTATGAAACTAGAAGTACTTTGTAGGTGTTTTTGGATAGGTTTGCAAGAATATAAAGAGAGCATAAATAAAAAGTAGGGGCTGTTTAGATAAAGACACAACTAAGTTAGTTTTAGTAGAGAGCTTGTTGTTACGAGAAAGTTATTTGTCCCTAGGCAATCAATAACTAGATCGGTAATCATTATTGAAATTTTATATGAGGGAGAGGCATAAGCTAACATACTTTCTCTACTTGGATCATATGCATTTATGATTGGAACTCTAGAAAGCATTCGCAACTACTAAAGATCATTAAGGTAAAACCCAACCATGGCATTAAAGCATCAAGTCCTCTTTATCACATACGCAACAACCCCCTTACTCGGGTTTGTGTTTCAGTCACTCATGCAACCCACTATAAGCGAATCATGAACGTATTGCAACACCCTACAGCAGGGATCCCTCACGCTTGCGCGACACGGAGAGCACCATAGGACATCACCAATAATAAAACTTGCAACTCAAATCAATCTTGATCATCAAATAGCCCATAGGACAAAACAGATCTACTGAAACATCATAGGATAGCCATACATCATTGGGAAATAATATATAGCGGTTAGCACCATGTTTAAGTAGAGATTACAACGGGTAAGAGAGAGGTTACACCGCTGCATAGAGGGGGTAAGAGTTGGTGATGATGGCGGTGAAGTTGTTGGTGAAGATTGCGGTGATGATGATGGCCCCCGGTGGCACTCCGGCGCCACCGGAAGCGAGGGGGAGAGAGCCCCCCTTCTTCTTCTTCCTTGACCTCCTCCCTAGATGGGAGAAGGGTTTACCCTCTGGTCCATGGCCTCCATGGCACGGGAGGGGCGAGAGCCCATCCGAGATTGGATCTGTCTCTTTGTCTCTCTCTGTTTCTGCGTTCTCAGATTCTACCCTTTCACCGTTTCTTATATTCCCGGAGATTCGTAACTCCGATTGGGCTGAAATTTTAACACGATCTCTATCCGGATATTAGCTTTCTTGCGGCGAAAGAAGGGCATCAACCGCCTTACGGGGTGGCCACGAGGGTCAGGGGCACGCCTGCCCCCCTGGGGCGCGCCCCCTGCCTCGTGGCCCCCTCGGGCATCGTCTCGCGTGGATTTTTCTTCCCAAAAATCATATACATTCCAAAAAAATATCCGTTATTTTTTATCCCATTTGGACTCCGTTTGATACGGGTATTCTGCGAAACCAAAAACATGCAACAAACAGGAACTGGCACTGGGCAGCGGATCAATATGTTAGTCCCAAAAATAGTATAAAAAGTTGCCAAAAGTATATGAAAGTTGTAGAATATTGGCATGGAACAATAAAAAATTATAGATACGATGGAGACGTATCAGCATCCCCAAGCTTAATTCCTACTCGTCCTTGAGTAGGTAAATGATAAAAAAAATAATTTTTGATGTGGAATGCTACCTAGCATAATCTTGATCACATATCTAATCATGGCATGAATATTAAGATACGAGTGATTCAAAGCAATAGTCTATCATTTGACATAAAAACAATAGTACTTCAAGCCCTACTAATAAAGCAATCATGTCTTTTCAAAATAACAAGGCTAAAGAAAGCTATCCCTACAAAATCATATAGTCTGGCTATGCTCCATCTTCACCACACAAAATATTCACATCATGCACAACCCCGATGACAAGCCAAGCAATTGTTTCATACTTTTGACATTCTCAAACCTTTTTCAACTTTCACGCAATACATGAGCGTGAGCCATGGACATAGCACTATAGGAGGAATAGAATAGTGGTTGTGGAGAAGACAAAAAGGAGAAGATAGTCTCACATCAACTAGGCGTATCAACGGGCTATGGAGATGCCCATCAATAGATATCAATGTGAGTGAGTAGGGATTGCCATGCAACGGATGCACTAGAGCTATAAGTGTATGAAAGCTCAAACTGAAACTAAGTGGGTGTGCATCCAACTTGCTTGCTCATGAAGACCTCGGGCATTTGAGGAAACCCATCATTGGAATATACAAGCCAAGTTCTATAATGAAAATTCCCACTAGTATATGAAAGTGATAACTCAAGAGACTCTCTATATGAAGAACATGATGCTACTTTGAAGCACCAGTGTGGTAAAAGGATAGTAACATTGCCCCTTCTCTCTTTTCTCTCATTTTATTATTTTTATATTTTTTTGGGGCCTTCTCTTCTTTTGGCCTTTCTCTTTTTTTTAAATATTTTTTCTTTTTTCCCTTTTTTTCGTCCGGAGTCTCATCCCGACTTGTGGGGGAATCATAGTCTCCATCATCCTTTCCTCACTGGGGCAATGCTCTAATAATGATGATCATCACACTTTTATTTACTTGCAACTCGATACTAGAACAAAGATATGACTCTATATGAATGCCTCCGGCAGTGTACCGAGATGTGCAATGATCTAGCGTAGCAATGCCATCAAAAAACGGACAAGCCATGAAAACATCATGCTAGCTATCTTACGATCATGAAAAGCAATATGACAATGAATGCTCAAGTCATGTATATGACGATGATGGAAGTTGCATGGAAATATATCTCGGAATGGCTATGGAAATGCCATGATAGGTAGGTATGGTGGCTGTTTTGAGGAAGGTATATGGTGGGTTTATGGTACCGGCGAAAGTTGCGCGATACTAGAGAGGCTAGCAACGGTGGAAGGGTGAGAGTGTGTATAATCCATGGACTCAACATTAGTCATAAAGAACTCACATACTTATTGCAAAAATCTATTAGTCATCGAAACAAAGTACTACGCGCATGCTCCTAGCGGGATAGATTGGTAGGAAAAGACTATCGCTCGTCCCCGCCCGCCACTCATAAGGAAGACAATCAATAAATAAACCATGCTCCGACTTCGTTACATAACGGTTCACCATACGTGCATGCTACGGGAATCACAAAGCTCAACACAAGTATTTCTACTAATCCACAACTACCCACTAGCATGACTCTAATATCACCATCTTTATATCGCAAAACTATTGCAAGGAATCAAACATATCATATTCAGTGATCTACAAGTCTTATGTAGGATTTTATGACTAACCATGTGAATGACCAGTTCCTGTCATCTCTCTAAATAGATATAAGTGAAGCAAGAGAGTTTAGTTATTTCTACAAAAGATATGCCCACACTCTAACAAATATAAGTGAAGCAAAAGAGCATTCTACAAATGGCGGTTGTCTAAGTGAAGAGAAACATGCAATCCAAACTTCAAATGATATATGTGAAGCACATGAAGCATTCTATAAAGCCATACTCAAAAGATATAAGTGAAGTGCATAGAGCATTCCATAAATCAACCAAGGACTATCTCATACCAGCATGGTGCATAAAATAAAAATGAAAACTAAATGCAAAAGACGCTCCAAGATTGCACATAACGCTTGAACGAAACGAATCCGAAAACATACCGATACTTGTTGGAGAAAGAGGGGATGCCTTCCGGGGCATCCCCAAGCTTAGACGCTTGATTCTCCTTGAATGTTTACTTGGGGTGCCTCGGGAATCCCCAAGCTTGAGATCTTGCCTCTCTTCCTTCTTCTCACATCGAGACCTTCTCGATCATCAAACACTTCATCCACACAAAACTTCAACAGAAAACTCGGTAAGATCCGTTAGTATAATAAAGCAAATCACTACTCTAAGTACTGTTGCAAACCAATTCATATTTTGTTTTTGCATTGTGTCTACTGTAATATAAGTTTTCCATGGCTTAATCCACTGATATAAATCGTTAGTTTCATCAAAACAAGCAAACTATGCATCAAAAACAGAATCTGTCTAAAACAGAACAGTCTGTAACAATCTGAACATTCACCATACTTATGATACTTGAAACATTCTACAAAAATTATGAAAAATAAACAATTTTCATATAAATACAGTGCAAAAAGAACCAGAACCATTTGACGTTCCAGCTAAAAATGTAAAATCGCGCACTACAGCCAAAGTTTCTGTCCTGCACCGTACAAACCATCAAGCAAATGTAAACATCCTAAAGGCAAACCTTGGCACATTATTTTTATAATACAATGGAATTGTACAAGGGGATAATTATTTTTGTTGAAAATTTTCTGTAATCAAGATTCACAAAGTTGCCGTGAGCATGAACAAAGTTCAAGGAGTTCTCCCACTTCAACAATGCTTGTCTTTCTCACTTTCACTTTCCTTTTTGAAAAAGTTTTGGGTTCCCCTCTTTATTTTGTTGTTTTTAAACTATATTAAAGTACTCAACAGAAATAAATGACTCTCTAAAACTTCTGGGTTGTCTCCCTGGCAGCGCTTTCTTTAAAGCCATTAAGCTAGGCATATAGTGCTCAAGTAGTGAATCCACCCGGATCCCAAGGTATATCAAAGCCAATTTTAATTAGCAATGATTTGGCATTTAGTAGTGAGCACAAAGCAACATATATCAAGTAATGACGAAGTCTAACTCTCTTCCTATGCATCAGCATGTCATAAAAGAACAATTCATGCACACATAGTAATGGCCAATGCATAGTATAAACAGTTTCTTGCAATTTTATCATGTGGGAAACATAGAGAGGTGGAGATATAGTTCCTCTCTCATAATAATTGCAAGTAGGATCAGCAAGCACATGCAAATTATATCTATCAAAATCATCATGTGTAGTAGTAAAACGCAACCCATCAATGTAATCCTTAATAAGGGCAAACTTCTCCGATATAGTGTAGCCGGGAGAATTCAAAAAGATAATAGGACTATCATGCGTGGGTGCAATAGCAACAATTTCATGTTTAACATAAGGAACTATAGCAAGTTCATCTCCATAAGCATAATTAATATTGGCATCTTGGCCACAAGCATAGAAAGCATCATCAAAAAGGGATATTTCAGAAGAATCAACGAGATCATAGCAATTATCATAGCATTCATCCTTCGGTAAGCATGAAGGGGAATTAAACAATGTATGAGTTGAAGAGTTACTCTCATTAGAAGGTGGGCATGGGTGATTAATCCGCTGTTCCTCCTTTTGTTCTTCTCTCTCCTCCTCATCTTTTTCATCCAATGAGCTCACAGTTTAATCAACTCCTTCTTCCATAGATTCCTGCAAAATATTAGTCTCTTCTTGGACAGCGGAGACTTCCTCAATAAGCGCATTAATTTCGTAATTGTATTCATAATTCTCATAACAATATTCCAGGATAGCTAAATTTTCAGGTCTATAAACCAAATCATCAAAATCTTCAAACTCTTTAAACATAGATACAATTTCATAAGCACCCATAAAAGCAACAAATTCTTCTATTTGTTCCACATCATAGTAATCATATATACCATTAGCATAAGAAGCTAAGGTTTTATTATCATTAAATTCGCATAAAAAGGGAAGGTGTGGAGCCTTCATCCTAGAGCAACAAGTATAATCATATCTCAAGCATAGTTGCCTAGCATACCAATTCAATATATGAATTTGATCCCATAATAGTTTCCCTTTTTGTGTCAAGCGGTAATACCTAAAGTATTCACGTTGATCCAACGTTACTCCCACTACATAATTGAATGGGGTTTTCTCAGGATTATTAAAGTAGTACATAATATCTTTCACATAACCAGCATCGAGGGTTTTAGGAGGTTTCCCATCTCCATGAGCAGAAAGTACACCTAATTTTTTTGGTACTTCGTGTTCCATATACATAACTAAAGATAAAGAACAACTAAGAACAGCAAATAAAAATTACTTAGTGATAAAGCAAACAAGCACACACGAGAATATTCACCCCACGCTATTGCTCCCCGGCAACGACGCCAGAAAAAGGTCTTGATAACCCACAAGTATAGGGGATCACAACAGTTTTCGATAAGTAAGAGTGTCGAACCCAACGAGGAGCTAAAGGCAGAACAAATATTCCCTCAAGTTCTATCGACCACTGATACAACTCTACGCACGCTTGATGTTCGCTTTACCCAGAACAAGTATGAAACTAGAAGTACTTTGTAGGTGTTTTTGGATAGGTTTGCAAGAATATAAAGAGAGCATAAATAAAAAGTAGGGGCTGTTTAGATAAAGACACAACTAAGTTAGTTTTAGTAGAGAGCTTGTTGTTACAAGAAAGTTATTTGTCCCTAGGCAATCAATAACTAGACCGGTAATCATTATTGCAATTTTATATGAGGGAGAGGCATAAGCTAACATACTTTCTCTACTTGGATCATATGCACTTATGATTGGAACTCTAGCAAGCATCCGCAACTACTAAAGATCATTAAGGTAAAACCCAACCATAGCATTAAAGCATCAAGTCCTCTTTATCCCATACGCAACAACCCCTTTACTCGGGTTTGTGTTTCAGTCACTCACGCAACCCACTATAAGCGAATCATGAACGTATTGCAACACCCTACAGCGGGGATCCCTTACGCTTGCGCAACACGGAGAGCACCATAGGACAACACCAATAATAAAACATGCAACTCAAATCAATCTTGATCATCAAATAGCCTATAGGACAAAACGGATCTACTCAAACATCATATGATAGCCATACATCATTGGGAAATAATATATAGCGTTGAGCACCATGTTTAAGTAGAGATTACAGCGGGTAAGAGAGAGGTTACACCGCTGCATAGAGGGGGGAAGAGTTGGTGATGATGGTGGTGAAGTTGTTGGAGAAGATTGCGGTTATGATGATGTCCCCCGGTGGCACTCCGGTGCCACCGGAAGTGAGGGTGAGAGAGCCCCCGTCCTTCTTCTTCTTCCTTGACCTCCTCCCTAGATGGGAGAAGGGTTTCCCCTCTGGTCCATGGCCTCCATGGCATGGGAGGGGCGAGAGCCCCTCCGAGATTGGATCTGTCTCTCTGTCTCTCTCTGTTTCTGCGTTCTCAGATTCTACCCTTTCACCATTTCTTATATTCCCGGAGATCCGTAACCCCGATTGGGCTGAAATTTTAACACGATCTCTATCCGGATATTAGCTTTCTTGCGGAGAAAGAAGGGCATCAACCGCCTTACAGGGTGGCCACGAGGGTCAGGGGCGCCCCCCCTGCCTTGTGGCCCCCTCAGGCATCGTCTCGCGTGGATTTTTCTTCCCAAAAATCATATATATTCCAAAAAAATCTCCGTCAGTTTTTATCCTGGTTGGACTCCGTTTGATATGTATATTCTGTGAAACAAAAAACATGCAACAAATAGGAACTGGCATTGGGCAGTGGATCATTATGTTAGTCCCAAAAATAGTATAAAAAGTTGCCAAAAGTATATGAAAGTTGTAGAATATTGGCATGGAACAATCAAAAATTATAGATACGATGGAGACATATCAGTATTAAAGCTGAAGATGTTAAGAATTTACCGTCTATTGAAGACATATGTGGTCTTAATATTCTGACATAGGTAGTAGAGGTAAATCTCTACACTTATAAAAAACAGAGTTGGTGATGATGGTGTGCCTGCCATCCTGCAATATAGGCCGTCCGATTTATATCAGACGAATATGAAGGAAACTATGGCAATTTTGCAAAAAGATACCCACACCCCTCTCCACATTTGCAAACAAGGCCTTCCCTCGTTCATACATTTCCCTCACAAGATAAACTACTCATACAAATGCATCTTGATGTTACATGCAACACACGGGCATCTTGCTAGTTCTCTCTATAGATTTGATGAAGGTGACATTGCTTATAATAAGTCTGCTAGTCAATGCTTGGATGAGCTTGATAACTTCATTGTTAAACAATAAAACTTCAATTCTTATGTCAGTAGACAATTGAAACATAATGCTTACATGCTTGAATGCTTGGGTGATTATATGTGTAGAACTGTTAATGATCTTAATCTTATTAGTAAACATGCTTCCATGGTAAAAACTCAAGTAGAACAAATACTTAAGGCAGAAGATGATTTGCTCAATGAGATGAATAGTAAGTACAATGATCATGCCATTAGGGTTATGACTAGAGGTGGTAAAATGACTCAGGAACCTTTGTATCCTGAAGGTCATCCTAAGAGAATTGAGAAAGATTCTCAGAGAGTTAATACTGATGCACCTACTCCTTCTAATAAAAATAAGAAGAAAACTGGTAGGACTTTACATGCTTCTAGTGAACCTGTTATAGACACACCTAAGAATCCCAATGATATTTCTAGTTCTGATGCTGAGACACAATCTGTTAATGAGCATGAACCTAGTGATAATGTTAATGATGATGTTTGATAATCCTCGAGTGCAAGGAATCATCATAGCACTTTCCAAAGGTGGAAGTGACAAGTATGGAGTGTCGAACCCACAAGGACCTAAAGGTAAGATCAATATTCTCTCAAGTCCTATCTGCCACTGATACTACTCTACGTACACCGAACGTTTGCTTCCAACTAGAAACGAGAAATAAAACTATGTTGTGGGTATGAAGAGGATAACTTTGCATGATATCGGAGAACTAAAATATAAAGTAGGTGCTGTTATCATAAAGTTAGAATATATTACTATATATTATAAATAGCAAGTGTGGAATAATGATGGGTCGGTGTGTGGAATTATCCTAGGTGATTGTTAACAAGATCGGTAATCATTATTGCAATTTCATATGAGGGAGAGGCATAAGCTAACATACTTTCTCTTCTTGGATCATATGCACTTATGATTGGAACTCTAGCAAGCATCCGCAACTACTAAAGATCATTAAGGTAAAACCCAACCATAGCATTAACATATCAAGTCCCCTTTATCCCATACGCAACAACCCCCTTACTCGGGTTTAAGCTTCTGTCACTCTAGCAACCCACTATAAGCGAATCATGAACATATTGCAACACCCTACTGCGGGAATCCTTCACGTGTGCGCGGCATGGAAGGCACCATAGGACAACACCAAAATAAGACATACAACTCAAACCAATCTATATCATCAATCAACCTAAAAGACAAAAGAAATCTAATCAAAACATCGTAGGATGGCAACACATCATTGGATCATAATATGTGGCATAAAGCACCATGTTCATGTAGGGGATTACAACGGGGTGCGGGAGAGTGGACCGCGTAAAATAGATGAGGATGGTGATGTTGATGAAGACGAACACCGCGGCGATGGTTCCCCCGATGGCACTCCGACGCCACCAAGAGAGAGGGGGAGCGGTTCTCCCCTTTGTGCTTCCTCCTCCATGCCCCCCCTTAGATGGGGAAAGGTTCTCCCTCTGTTCCTTGTCCTCCATGACGATGGTGACCCCTCCAGCTTCCTCCTCCATGGCCTCCGGTGATGTTGGCCCCCTTTGGAAGGGTGCTAGAGATGGCCTAGATTGGTTTTTCGTGGCTACAAAGGCTTACGGCAGCGGAACTCCCGATCTCCCTTATGTTCTGGTTTTTTTGGATTTATAGGAGGAGTTGGCGTCGGCTTCACGTCAGGGGGCCCCACGAGGCGATCACAAGGTCGAGAGGCGCGTCCTAGGGGGGGGGCAGCGCCCCCACCCTTGTGGTGGCCCCGGGAGTCCTCTTCCGTATATTTTTCTTCTAGTATTTTTCATATTTTCTAGAAAAATTCTCCGTTAATTTTCAGCTCGTTCCGAGGACTTTTATTTCTACACAAAAACAACACCATTGTAGTTCTGCTGAAAACAACGTCAGTCCGGGTTAGCTCTAATCAAATCATACCAAAATCATATGGAAATACTTCATAAATTATTGATATGTTGGAGACGTATCAACATCCCCAAGCTTAATTCCTATTTGTCCTCGAGTAGGTAAATGATAAAAGAAATAATTTATGAAGTGTGAATGCTATCAAGTGCACAAGTTTGATTAATGAAAGTTTCAAGAACTTTTTCTAGCATTATTATTTTTCATAAACAGTAGCTCATCTCATAAAACTTCTCATGATCAAGTAACAAGCTATTCACAAATTAAGGTATAGACCATAAACTTTCTTGAAAACTAACAAACTATGTTCTCGGTCATCAAACAATTGCAATTCATCTTATTTTTAGGAAGGGTCTATGTAAGAGCTATGATTTAGCAAATTCCACATACTCAACTATCATTTAATCTTTCACAGTTGCTAACACTCACGTGATATTTATGGGTTCAAAGTTTCAATCGGATACAGAGAAAGATAGGGGCTTATAGTTTCGCCTCCCAACCTTTTACCTCAAGGGTAATGTCAACAATAATAATTTATGATGACCTACATCCGAGTGGATATATATATCCGGATCTTTGATACATCTCCAACGTATTTATAATTTTCGATTGTTCCATGATATTATATTATATATTTTTGATGTTTTATATGCATTAATATGCTATTTTATATGATTTTTGGGACTAACCTATTAACCTTGAGCCAAGTGCCAGTTTCTGTTTTTTCCTTGTTTTAGAGTCTCGCAGAAAAGGAATACCAAACGGAGTCCAACCAGAATAAAACTTTCGCGATGATCTTTCTTGGACCAGAAGACACCCAGGAGAATTGGAGTGCAAGTCGGAAGAGCCACGAGGCGGCCACAAGGGTGGAGGGCACGCCCCCAACCTTGTGGGCCCCTCGTTGGCCTCCTGACCTAGATCTTCCTCATATATATACTCTTATGCCCTGAAAACATCTAGGGGAGCCACGAAACCACTTTTCCACCACCACAACCTTCTGTACCCGTGAGATCCCATCTTGGGGCCTTTTCCAGCATCCTGCTAGAGGGGGATTCGATCATGGAGGGCTTCTACATCAACACCATTGCCTCTCCGATGAAGCGTGAGTAGTTAACCTCAGACCTATGTGTCCATAGATAGTAGCTAGATGGCTTCTTCTCTCTCTTTGATTCTCAATACCATGTTCTCCTCGATGTTCTTAGAGATCTATTCGATGTAATACTCTTTTGTAGTGTGTTTGCCGAGATCCGATGAATTGTGGATTTATGATCAGCATATCTATGAATATTATTTGAATCTCATGTGAATTCTTATATGCATGATTTGATATCTTTCCAAGTCTCTTCAAACTATCGATTTGGTTGGGCCAACTAGATTGGTTTTTCTTGCAATGGGAGAAGTGCAGCTTTGGGTTCAATCTTGCGGTGCTCGATCCTAGTGACAGAAGGGAAAATGACACATATTGTATTGTTGCCATCGAGGATAACAAGATGGGGGTTTCATCATATTGCTTGAGTTAATCCTGCTACATCATGTCATCTTACTTAATGCCTTACTCTGTTCTTATGAACTTAATACTCTAGATGCAGGCATGAGTCGATCGGTTTGTGGAGTAATAGTAGTAGATGCAGAATCGTTTCAGTCTACTTGACACAGACGTGATGCCTATATTCATGATCATTGCCTTAGATGTCGTCATAACTTTGCTCTTTTCTATCAATTGCTCGGCAGTAATTTGTTCACCCACCATAATAATTCCTTTCTTGAGAGAAGACACTAGTGAAACCTATGGCCCCAGGGTCTATTTCACAACATATTAGTTTCCCATCAACTTGCCAATTTCTGTCGCCGTTTCCTTACTTTGCAATCTTTTACTTTCCATTCCATAAACAAAAATACCAAAAATATTACTTTACCATTTATCCATCTCTATCAGATCTCACTTTGCGAATAACCGTGAAGGGATTGACAACTCCTTTGTCGCGTTGGTTGCAAGTTGGTGTTTGTTTGTGTAGGTATTCGGTGGCTTGTAGCGTTGTCTCCTACTGGATTGATACCTTGGTTCTCAAAACTGAGGGAAATACTTATGCTACTTTGCTGCATCAACCTTTCCTCTTCAAGGGAAAAACCAACGCAAGCTCTAGAGGTAGCAAGAAGGATTTCTAGCGTCGTTGCCGGGGAGATCTACCCCAAGCCAAGACATACCAAGTACCCATCATAAACTCTTAGCCCTCGCATTACATTATTTTCCATTCGCCTCTCATTTTCCTCTCCCCCACTTCTAAAATGATTTTTGAAAAGATTCGCCTTTTCTTCGCCCCTCTTCCGTTCGTCTTCTTTGTTTGCTTTTTGTGTGCTCAAGTGTTGGATTGCTTGCTTTGTCATGATGGCTCAAGATAATACCAAATTGTGTGATTTTTTCTAATACCAACAACAATTTTTTTATTAGTACTCTGATTGCCCCCGATGCTAATGCAGAATCTTGTGAAATTAATACTGCTTTACTGAATCTTGTTATGAAAGACCAATTTCCGGCCTTCCCAATGAAGATGTCGCATCCCATCTTAATAATTTCGTTGATTTGTGCGATATGCAAAACAAAAAAGATGTGGATAATGATATTGTTAAGTTGAAGCTATTTTCGTTCTCTCTTAGGGATCGCGCTAAAACTTGGTTTCCATCTTTGCCTAAAAATAGTATTGATTCATGGAATTAGTGTAAAGATGCCTTTATTTCCAAGTACTTTCCTCCCACTAAGATAATCTCCCTTAGGAACGATATTATGAATTTTAAGCAACTTGATCATGAACATGTTGCACAATCTTGGGAGAGGATGAAATTGATGATTAGAAATTGCCCTACTCATGGTTTGAATTTGTGGATGATTATACAAAACTTTTATGCCGGATTGAATTTTGCCTCTAGAAATCCTTTAGATTTGGCCGCGGGAGGAACTTTAATGGAAATTACTTTAGGAGAAGCTACTAAACTCCTAGATAATATTATGGTTAATTATTCTCAATGGCATACCGAAAAATCCTCCACTAGTAAAAAAGTGCATGAGATTGAAGAAATAAATGTTTTGAGTGGAAAGATGGATGAGATTATGAAATTGTTTGCTAATAAGAGTGCTCCTATTGATCCTAATGATATGCCTTTGTCTACTTTGATTGAAAAAATAATGAATATATGGATGTAAATTTTGTTGGTAGGAACAATTTTGGTAGAAACACGTATAGAGGTAATTTTAATCCTAGGACGTTTCCTAGTAATTCCTCTAATAATTATGGTAATTCCTACAACAGTTATTATGGAAATTATAATAAGATGCCCTCTGATTTTTAGAATAGTGTTAACGAATTTATTAGTTCGCAAAAGAATTTCAATGCTTTGATTGAAGAAAAATTGCTTAAGATTGATGATTTGGCTAGAAACGTGGATATAATTTCTCTTGATGTTGATTCTTTGAAACTTAGATCTATTCCACCTAAGCATGATATCAATGAGTATCTCAAAGCCATGAGAATTTCCATTGATGAGTGCAAAGAAAGAACCACTAAGATGCGTGCTAAGAAAGATTGGTTTATAAAAGTGTGTTCTTCTAGTTTTCGTGAAAATTGTGATGAAGATCTTAAAGTGATTGATGTGACTCATATTGAATCTTTTTGTCCAATGTTAATCTTGATAAAATGGGACTGGATATGAGTCAACTTTAGTTAGAAGGCGTCCCAATGATTCAGAGTTTTTAGATCTTGATGCAAAAATTGATAAAAGTGGGGTTGGAGAGGTCAAAACTTTAAGTAGCAATGAACCCACTCTTTTGGATTTCAAGGAATTTAATGATGATAATTGTTATTTAATAGATTTTATTTCCTTGTTGCAATCCATGCTGAATTCTCCTCGTGCTTATAATCAAAACAAAGCTTTTACTAAACATATCGTTGATGCTATGATGAAATCTTTTGAAGAAAAGCTAGAATTGGAAGTTTCTATCCCTAGAAAAGTTTATGATGAGTGGGAACCTATTATTAATATTAAAATTAAAGGTTATGAGTACTATGCTTTGTGTGATTTGGGTTCTAGTGTTTCCACAATTCCGAAAACTTTATGTGATGTGTCAGGTTTCCATGAATTTGATGATTGTTCTTTAAATTTGCCTTTTGCGGATTCCACTATGAAGAAACCTATGGGAAGAATTAATGATGTTCTTATTGTTGCAAATAGGAATTATGTGCCCATAGATTTCATTGTTCTTGATATAGATTGCAATCCTACATGTCCTATTATTCTTGGTAGACCTTTCCTTAGAACGATTGGTGCAATTATTGATATGAAAGAAGGAAACTGTAACATCCCAAATTTCCAATTTGGAATGTTATACATTAGATCATCATTGCATACCATATTTTATTTTGCTTTTGGTTGATCCTAGAAATTCTACGCAACTCAAGGACCCACGGAGAGAGTTGGGGATTTTGTTATTTTCATATTTGAGTATTCTCAAATTTTGAGAATAGGATCAATTGATTTTATTTATTTTATCATCAATTATTTCTATTACAAAAATATGAGATAGGGAATAAAATGACTTTCCCAAAATAAAGAAATATTGAGGATCAAATAATAAAATCAAACAAGATTTTATTTCGGAGTTTTTCGGTGTTTTATTTGAATTTAGGAAAAATGTGCGTTTTTCAAAATTGCATTTAGGTCCCAAATAAATGTTCACCTTGTGCGGCTTGATTTTAGAAGCCCGTGAAAATTTATTTCGGAATTTTTGGAGTCCGTTTAGTACTTCTTTTTATTTTTCTTCTGCGCGTAATAAAAAAAACGAACCGACCTACGGGCCGCGTCCGACTAGGACTCCGGCCCGCCAGGGCTTTATGAGCCGGGGCAGCCCACCCGGGGCAAACCCTAGCCCGCCGCCGCCTCAGCCCTGCACCCGCGCGCCACCGCCGCCGCCCACCGCCGCCGCCGCCTCGCCCGCACGCCGCCCGAGGTTCGCCTCACCTTGTAATCCGCGCCGTCAGTTTTTTTTTAAAAATCGTTCGGTTTTTCCGTCGGTTTTTCCGCCTTTTTTTTTCTAGTTTCGGTTTTTTTTAAATAGATCGGTTTTCCGGTTTATTTAATTTAGCGAGCGTTCTTCATTTTTCTTTTTTTCGGATTAAATCCGCAATTTTTCTGATCGCGATTCCTGATCCGATTTTCGTCTTAGTATAACTTTTCGCTCGTTTATCAGAATCAGGCGATTCAAGCGCTGGAGTTTCGTCTCGAAACCCTCTATCCGTTTAACCAACTTAAACAAGATTTTGCTACTATAAAATTTGCCCTAGATCTAGATTAGTAGAACTAAGTTGTTTTCTTTCGCCGTTTGACTTTCGTTGCTTCGTTCGATTTGATTTTTTTGCCAACCGGAGTTCTTAAGTTGAACCTTCTGGTTAGATCCCTTATTTGCGTTTTACCCGTGCATTAGATGAGTACTTATTGTATGCTTGTTTGTTTGTCTGTGATAGAATACCCAGAGTGCGCCGCCTGTTACTTCGAATCTCTAGGTTTCGCGGATCATCAGCAAGGCAAGTAACACTTTGATCATATTTTTCCTACTACCCAGTTTTATTGCATTAGATCAATCCTCACACATTGCATGATTAGGATCTAATTAAATTGTGGGATGGAAAATAGTTGAGGTAGTACCTATTACCTGTTTATTATCAAACCTTTGGGAGTTACTTCTACGTTTGCTTATTATGCCATGCTATGCTAGTAGACGTGGATTGGGTGAGTGATATCCATGACAGATGTGAGTTTGTTAATTAATGGTTTATCTAAGGTGGAAACTTAAACACACATCTCGGTGGATTGACGCACCTGGGTATTCCAGGACTTGCCTGTTTTCTATTGGACCGCCACCCAGGCTCAAAGGGATAATGAGACTATTCATACTAGAAACTTCCGTGTGCAGCCACAAGCTATTATGGGCTCTAGCATAGTTGACTAAGTCGTGCGAACTCTTACAGTGGTAGACTAGCAGATGTAGGGGATGTAGGTGGTACGGTCTACCCGATCGTAAGGTGCTAGCGCTTCTGAAAGACTATGTCTCGGTCATCGTCTTCTCAAACACCATGTAGTGCGAGAAACCAAACGGAGGCGATCGAGTCTTGTGGGGGAAAAGTGCGCAAACCTCTGCAGAGTGTATAAAACTAATCATGATTAGCCGTGTCCCCGGTTATGGACATCTTGAGTATCTAGTACTGGATTATCATGTGAATCTCAACATGTTACTCTAAATTAATTTTGTTGGGTTATGTTTAATGATGATGTTAATTGGGATTGAGAATGCTGTCAACCATTCTCAATGTTTAACAACTACCATGATAGTTAAATAAATTTATTCCTTTGAAGTAGGGAAAAATTGGCTTTACGCAAAAAACTGTAACCATAGAGCTTTCCACCAGCCAAATATGCATATAGTATAGCTGTTTCATTCCATTACTCTCTATGTGTTACCTTGCCAGCATATTCCATGTGCTAACCCATTTTCGGGCTGCAACGTTAATGTTGCAGACTTTTCAGACGATGATTAAGGAGTTTTAGGTCGTGATTCTATACTCAGTGATGCCGTTGGAGTTAATGGACTCACTTATCTTCCAAGCCTTCCGCTGTTATCATTATTACATGGCCTTAAGCCATATTTATTGTAATCAGTTCTCTTATGAGACACTCGATGTAATAAGTGTGTGATTGCTACTCTGCTATAAATCCTCCGAGTACTGTGTGGTGTCAGCATTACTAATCCAGGGATGACACCGGAGCACAGAGATCAGACTGTTTGAGGTCTGGTCGCTACAGAGATGGTATCAGAGCACACGCTGACTGTAGGACACGACCACTAAGCTAAAAGACCTAGATCACTTTTCACTCTCTTCTCTTCTGACTTCTGATCTTTTCTGCTCTTTAGGATGGCGGATGCAAGGAATAAGTTCACGCAACCGGATGACGATACACCCTTTGGACGTCACTTGAAGGAAGTCACTAGATACCTGAATATAGGAGTACCAAGTTTCACCGGAACCTACAACGCCACTTTACCTGAAGAAGAGCGCTGGATGATTCAAGTTCAAGTTCCAGGAAGGACATTCATGCCAGTCACTGAGCCCATAGAGTTTTCTTTTGATGCACCAACTTGGAGTCTAGGAAAGAGCATGGCAGCTCACATCGCCATGGGACGCATTGGAGAAGTCTACCGCAAGGATCTCAAGGATACTATCTACCAGATTTGTGGGCGCCAAGATGAACACTGGGAGATGATCAGCACCAGGAAGGATAGATCAATCGCAACTTTTATCCAGGAGTTAAACCAGCACATTCGACGACAGGAGAACCAGATGTGCGCCGACATGATAGATCTGAAGAAGGCTAAGACTAGAATCAAGGCACTGGAGGAAGAACTCAAGGCTACACGTGAAGATTATGAAGAGGAAATTGCAGTATTGGTGGAGAAGAATGACGACCTGATCAAGAAGATTGGAATATTTATGGAAGGCCCTACGCCAGTAGATGACAATGAAGAACCCAAGGAGATTAGCCCGGAAGACTACATCATCATTGACGGCACCGACTCGGATCTAGATAGTAGCGATGATGACTATGTTGATGAAGCTGGAGCAGATATCATGGAGTCTGCAACCGAAGAATATTTCTAGTAGACCACCTCATCAGTAGTAGTAGTCCACCATGTAAATATAGTAGTCCGAGCACTTTTGCGATAGTTAGACCGATTGTATGCCCTTGTTTGATTGAATGAAGTGAATTGTTTGCTTTTGCCTCATGTGCATATGAGTAGTGTTTTCTCTTTAGACCCCCTCTATTCTTACATCTCATCTTTTCTAAAAACCCTCAGATGCCTCTAAGACATGACCCCGGATTTGCCCTTCCACCGGAGCTCACCCAGTTGATCCAAAAGCAGAACACATTGATGCAGTTGCTAGTCCAGAATCAGAACCAGGGGAACAACAACAACAACCCACCACCACCACCCCCACCTGTTGACCACTTAGCCCGTTTTCTTAGGCTGAACCCACCGGTGTTTTCCAGTAGCACCGAGCCGATAGTAGCAGATGATTGGCTCCGCAAGACAGCTAGGGAATTGACCACAACAGGATGCACAGATGCGGAGAAGGTGAAGTTTGCCGCACATCAGCTAGAAGGACCCGTAGCATCATGGTGGGAGAATTTCACAGCCACTTTCCCAGTCGACACTGTCACATGGGACCAGTTTCAGCAGGCTTTTCGTACTGCCCATGTTTCAGCAGGAGCTATGGCCATGAAGAAGCGTGAGTTTCGCAACTTGCGCCAAGGAGGACGGACAGTTGGCCAGTATGTGGAGGACTTTAGTAAGTTAGCACGTTATGCCCCAGATGATGTCGCTACGGATGCAGCTAAGCAGGAGAAGTTTCTGGAAGGACTAAATGATGAGTTGAGCATGCAGTTGATGGTAGAAACCTTCAACAACTACCAGGAGTTGGTAGATCGTGCTCTTATGGTTGAAGGGAAGCAGCAGCAAATTGAGAATCGCAAGAGGAAGTATGGACAAGGGAAGTACAATTCAGGAGCTCAGCAGAAGCCACGTTTTACCCCTAGACCGGGAGGACATTTTCAGCATACCCATGGAGGAGGTAGCTCGCACAATCACAATGGCACCAAGAATGGTAATGGCAATGGAGGAAGCAACAGCCAGAATCGCACCAACCCCTCAACCCCAACCAAGAAGGACCTGAGCCAAGTCACTTGCTTTAAGTGTCAGAAGACCGGACATTATGCCAATGAATGTCCTGATGGCCAAAATGGCAATGGAAGTTCTGGGAAGAAGCCGAACCCTTTCAACAGGGGACAGGTGAACCACGTTAGCGTGGAGGAGGTTGAAGCTCAGCCTGATGCAGTAATAGGTAAGTTTTTGGTTAAGTCATTTACTGCACTCGTTCTTTTGATACTAGTGCATCGCATTCATACATCTCAAGGGGATTTGTGGATAAGTATAACCTATCAACCCAAGCCCTTAGGTCACCCATGTTAGTAACCTCGCCTGGAGCAGAGTATGTGGCTAGTCTATGGTTCGATCGGTTACCATTAAGGATTGGTAACTATGTTTTTCCCTCAGACCTAATAGTATTGGAATCCCAAGGATTGGATGTGATATTAGGCATGGATTGGTTATCAAAGTACGAAGGGAATATTAAATGTGCTAGTAAGTCAATTTTGCTTACCACCCCAGAAGGGAGAAGGATCAAGTATGTATCCCGACATGTGCCAAAGAGGACTCAAGTAAATTGCCTAACAGGAGTTGTGCAGGAGGAAGTACCAGTGGTAAGGGATTTCCCTGAAGTATTTCCAAAGGAGTTGCCAGGCATGCCACCGGATAGAGATATTGAGTTTTTGATTGAGCTATTGCCAGGCACAGGGCCAATATCAAAGAGACCATATTGGATGCCAGCAAAGGATTTGGTGGAAATTAAGAAGCAGATTAAGGAGTTACTGGATAAGGGATATATTCGCCCAAGTTCTTCACCTTGGGGATCGCCAGTACTTCTAGTGGAGAAGAAGGATGGACCATTAAGGATGGTTGTTGATTATCGAGGATTGAATGAAGTAACAATCAAGAACAAGTACCCACTACCAATGATTAATGATCCGTTTGATCGATTGCAAGGAGCTAAGGTATTTTCCAAGATCGATCTGCGATCAGGATACCACCAGTTGAAGATTCAAGAACATGATATACCTAAGACAGCTTTTACCACCAGGTACGGGCTGTACGAGTATACCGTTATGTCATTTGGTCTGATTAACGCACCAGCATATTTTATGAACATGATGAACAAAGTATTTATGAAATTTTTGGATAAGTTCGTCGTAGTGTTCATTGATGATATCTTGGTTTATTCGAAGAATGAAGAGGAGCATAAGGAACATTTGCGTTTGGTACTTGGAAAGCTCAGAGAACATCAATTATATGCCAAGTTCAGCAAATGTGAGTTTTGGATACATTATATCCGGAGAAGGTATATCAGTAGATCCCACTAAAGTTGATACCGTGACCAAGTGGGAAGCCCCAACAACAGTTGGAGAGACCCGGAGTTTCCTTGGACTCGCAGGATACTACCGGAGATTTATTGAGAATTTCTCAAAGATTGCGAAGCCTATGACTGAGTTATTAAAGAAAGATACCAAGTTCATATGGACGGAGGAATGCGAGGCTAGTTTCCAGGAGTTGAAGAAACGTTTGGTTACCTCACCTGTGTTGATTTTGCCAGACCAGACCAAAGATTATGAGGTGTATTGCGACGCTTCACGTCGAGGACTTGGAGCAGTGCTTATGCAGGAAGGGAGAGTTGTTTCATATGCCTCAAGACAACTGAAACCTCATGAGTTGAATTATGTCACACATGATTTGGAATTAGCAGCCGTAGTGCATGCTTTGAAAACATGGAGGCATTTCCTCATTGGAAATCATTGTGAGGTGTACACGGATCATAAGAGTTTGAAGTACATTTTCACACAGAACGAGTTGAATCTCAGACAAAGGAGATGGTTGGAGCTCATCAAGGATTATGAGATGAGATTGCATTATCACCCCGGAAAAGCTAATGTAGTAGCTGACGCATTAAGCCGTAAGAGCCATGTCAATACATTAATGACGGGAGAAATACCAAGTGAGTTAGCAGTAAATCTTCGTGAACTATGTTTGGAAATAGTTCCGAGAGGCTATGTAGCAGCATTGGAGATTCAGTCAACCTTGATGGATAGAATCAGGGTAGCTCAGAAGACCGATAAAGAGATTGCCGCTATAAAGGAGAAACTTAGCAAAGGAAAAGCTAATGGATTTCGTGAGGATGAGCACGATACCCTATGGTTTGAAGACCGCGTTTACGTGCCCAATGAACCGGAGATCAGTAAGTTGATACTGCAAGAGGCACATGATTCACCATATTCAATTCACCCAAGAAATACCAAGATGTATTTGGATTTGAAAGATATTTTCTGGTGGACCGGAATGAAGAAGGATATTGTGGAGTATGTAGCAATTTGTGATGTATGTCAGACAGTGAAGGCAGAGCATTAGAAGCCAGCATGATTGTTACAACCATTGCTGATACCTGAATGGAAGTGGGATAAGTTAGGCATGGATTTTATCACGGGATTACCCAGGACTCGTTCAGGCTATGACTCGATTTGGGTTGTAGTTGATCGATTGAAGAAAGTAGCTCATTTCATCCCAGTAAACACCACGTACACCAGTGCTAAGTTGGCAAAGATATACATGACCAGGATCTTATGTTTGCATGGAGTTCCAAGGAGTATCGTATCAGATAGAGGAACCCAGTTTACCCCAAAGTTCTGGAAGCAATTGCACGAAACTTTGGGTACCAGGCTAGAATTCAGTACAACTTTTCATCCACAGACAGATGGACAGACCGAGAGAGTTAATCAAATTTTGGAGGATATGCTGAGAGCTTGTGCGCTAGATTACGGATCTAGTTGGGACGATAATTTGCCATATGCAGAGTTTTCTTACAACAACAGTTACCAAACCAGTTTAAAGATGGCCCCTTTCGAAGCCTTGTACGGAAGGAGGTGCAGGACACCGTTGTCGTGGGACGAAGTTGGAGACCGCCAGTTGTTTGGACCTGACTTGATTAAAGAGTCTGAACAGAAGGTGAAGTTGATTCGCGATAGGCTCGAGATAGCCCAGTCCAGGCAGAAAAGTTATGCAGATTCTAAACGCAAGGAGACAGTTTAGGAAGTCGGAGATAGAGCTTATCTTCGAGTATCTCCACTTCGAGGAACAAAGCATTTTGGAGTTAAGGGAAAGTTAGCGCCACGATTTGTAGGACCATATCGAGTTTTGGAGCGTATGGGAGAAGTGGCCTACAAGTTGGAATTACCTGAAGGATTGTCAGGAGTTCATGATGTGTTCCACGTTTCCTAGTTGAAGAAGTGTCATGCGGAGATGGCTGACATACCTTTGAGAGACCCAGTGCCTCTGGAAACTATTCAGTTGGGTAACGATTTGACCTACAGGAGAAACCAATTAAGATCCTCGAGTTTGCCAGCCGAGTTACTCGCAGCAAGGTTATCAAGTTTTGCAAGGTTCAGTGGAGCCACCACACGGAGGATGAAGCCACCTGGGAACGAGAAGAAGGTTTGCTCAAGGACCACCCTCACCTATTTCCTAGCCAACCCGAATCTCGAGGGCGAGATTCATCTTAAGGGGGGTAGGTTTGTAACATCCCACATTTCCAATTTGGAATGTTATACATTAGATCATCATTGCATACCATATTTTATTTTGCTTTTGGTTGATCCTAGAAATTCTACGCATCTCAAGGACCCACGGAGAGAGTTGGGGATTTCGTTATTTTCATATTTGAGTTTTCTCAAATTTTGAGAATAGGATCATTTGATTTTATTTATTTTATCATCAATTATTTCTATTACAAAAATATGAGAGAGGGAATAAAATGACTTTCCCAAAATAAAGAAATATTAAGGATCAAATAATAAAATCAAATAAGATTTTATTTCGGAGTTTTTCGGTGTTTTATTTGAATTTAGGAAAACGTGCGTTTTTCAAAATTGCATTTAGGTCCCAAATAAATGTTCACCTTGTGCGGCTTGATTTTAGAAGCCCGTAAAAATTTATTTCGGAATTTTTGGAGTCCGTTTAGTATTTCTTTTTTATTTTTCTTCTGCGCGTAATAAAAAAACGAACCCACCTACGGGCCGTGTCCGACTAGGACTTCGGCCCGCCAGGGCTTTATAAGCCGGGGCAGCCCACCCGGGGCAAACCCTAGCCCGCCGCCGCCTCAGCCCCGCACCCGCGCGCCGCCGCCGCCGCCGCCGCCCGCCGCCCCGCCGCCGCACGCCGCCGCCGGAGCCGCCGCCTCGCCCGCACGCCGCCTGAGGTTCGCCTCACCTCGTAATCCGCGCCGTCGGTTTTTTTAAAAAAAAATCGTTCGGTTTTTCCGTTGGTTTTTCCGCCGGTTTTTTTCTAGTTTCGTTTTTTTAAATGGATCAGTTTTTTCGGTTTATTTAATTTAGCGAGCGTTCGTCGTTTTTCTTTTTCTCGGATTAAATCCGTGATTTTTCTGATCGCGATTCCTGATCCGATTTTCGTCTTAGTATAACTTTTCGCTCGTTTATCGGAATCAGGCGATTCAAGCGCCTGGAGTTTCGTCTCGAAATCCTCTATCCGTTTAACCAACTTAAACAAGATTTTGCTACTATAAAATTTTCCCTAGATCCAGATTAGTAGAACGAAGTTGTTTTCTTTCGCCATTTGACTTTTGTTGCTTCATTCGATTTGATTTTTTTTGCCAACCGGAGTTCTTAAGTTGAACCTTCTGGTTAGATCCCTTATTTGTGTTTTACCCGTGCATTAGATGAGTACTTATTGTATTCTTGTTTGTTTGTCTGCCATAGAATACCCGGAGTGCGCCGCTTGTTACTTCGAATCTCTAGGTTTCGCGGATCATCAGCAAGGCAAGTAACACTTTGATCATATTTTTCCTACTACCCAGTTTTATTGCATTAGATCAATCCTCACACATTGCATGATTAGGATCTAATTAAATTGTGGGATGGGAAGTAGTTGAGGTAGTACCTATTACCTGTTTATTATCAAACCTTTGGGAGTTACTTCTACGTTTGCTTATTATGCCATGCTATGCTAGTAGACATGGATTGTGTGAGTGATATCCATGACAGATGTGAGTTTGTTAATTAATGGTTTATCTAAGGTGGCAACTTAAACACACATCTGGGTGTATTGAGGCACCTGGGTATTCCAGGACTTGCCT
This sequence comes from Triticum urartu, assembly GCF_003073215.2. Classification (NCBI taxonomy): domain Eukaryota; kingdom Viridiplantae; phylum Streptophyta; class Magnoliopsida; order Poales; family Poaceae; genus Triticum; species Triticum urartu. Next base: position 176,041,799 of record NC_053028.1, on the reverse strand, counting down.
GTTTTCTTTTGGAGCGCCACCTAGGCTCAAAGGGATCATGAGACTATTCATACTAGAAACTTCCGTGTGCAGCCACAAGCTATTATGGGCTCTAGCATAGTTGACTAAGTCGTGCGAACTCTTACAGTGGTAGACTAGCAGATGTAGGGGATGTAGGTGGTACGGTCTACCCGATCGTAAGGTGCTAGCGCTTCTGAAAGACTATGTCTCGGTCATCTGTCTTCTCAAACACCCTGTAGTGCGAGAAACCCAACGGAGGCGATCGAGTCTTGTGGGGAAAAGTGCGCAAACCTCTGCAGAGTGTAATAAACTAATCATGATTAGCCGTGTCCCCGGTTATGGACATCTTGAGTATCTAGTACCTGGATTATCATGTGAATCTCAACATGTTACTCTAAATTAATTTTGTTGGGTTATGTTTAATGATGATGTTTAATTGGGATTGAGAATGCTGTCAACCATTCTCAATGTTTAACAACTACCATGATAGTTAAATAAATTTATTCCTTTGAAGTAGGGAAAAATTGGCTTTACGCAAAACTGTAACCATAGAGCTTTCCACCAGCCAAATATGCATATAGTATAGCTGTTTCATTCCATTGCTCTCTATGTGTTATCTTGCCAGCATATTCCATGTGCTGACCCATTTTCGGGCTGCAACGTTAATGTTGCAGACTTTTCAGACGATGATTAAGGAGTTTTAGGTCGTGATTCTATACTCAGTGATGCCGTTGGAGTTAATGGACTCACTTATCTTCCAAGCCTTCTGCTGTTATCATTATTACATGGCCTTAAGCCATATTTGTTATAATCAGTTCTCTTGTGAGACACTCAATGTAATAAGTGTGTGATTGCTACTCTGCTATAAATCCTTCGAGTACTGTGTGCTGTCAGCATTACTGATCCAGGGATGACACCGGAGCACAGAGATCAGACTATTTGAGGTCTGGTCTCTACAGAAATATTAGATTTCTATTTCCGTTAAGGAAAGGCATGGAACACTTCCCTAGAAAGAAAATTAAATTAACTTCTGAATCTATTATGAGAGCCACTTATGGATTGCATGCCAAAGATGATACCACTTAGATCTATTCGTGTTTTTATGCCTAGCTAGGGGTGTTAAACAATAGCGTTTGTTGGGAGGCAACCCAATTTGATTTTTATTCTTGCTTTTTAGGTACTGTTTAGCAATAAATATTTCATATAGCCTCTGGTTAGATGTGGTTTTGTGTTTTAATTAGTGTTTGTGCCAAGTAAGACTTTTGGGATAGCTTACGGTGATAGTTGATTTGATCCTGCTGAAAAATAGAAACTTTTGCGCCCAGGAGATTAGTTTTAGTTTTTAACAGAAGCGCGATAAAATACTGATTCTTTGTGCAGAGGATTGATAAACAAATTATATAGGACTTCCTAATTTCTCAAGATTTTTGTAGTTACGGAAGTATTCAAAATATCCATATTGCTACAGACTGTTCTGTTTTTCACAGATTCTGTTTTTCGCGTGTTGTTTGCTTATTTTGATGCATCTATGGCTAGTATCAGGGGGTATGAACCATGGAGAACTTGGAATACAATAGATATTATACGAATATAAATTGAAAATGAGTTCACAACAGTACCCAAAGTGGTGATTTATTGTAGCGACCCGATCCGAATGGATCAAGTCTCTATGCTTAAGTGTCATCCCTGGATCGGTATGCTGACACACACAGTACTCGAGGATTTATAATAGAGGTAAATCACATGTATAAGTAACGTAAAATACTATTACCTCAATCCAAAATAGCGAAAGTAACAAGGTTGTGGATTCCCATCAACACCAACGGCAAAGTTGAGTGTGGAAATCATAACCCTAATGTATCACTTACTCGTCATAAGATAATCCTGCAACATGAGACGTTGCAGCCACAAAGGGTCAGTACATTGAATGTACTGGCAAATTCACACCATAGGAGAATGATGACTAAAGGCTATCACTACATGCATATTTGGCTGGTGGAAAAGCTCTATGGTTATAAGGTTTTTGCGAAAAGCCAATTTTTCCCTACTGCAAAGGAATATATTTTATTTAACTATCATGGTGGTTGTTAAACATTGAGAATGGTTGACAGCATTCTCAATCCCAATTAATAGTAATCATTAACAACCCAACAAATTATTTAAGTAACATGATGAGATCAACAGGATAATCCAAGAACTAGATACTCAAGATGTCCATAACCAGGGACACGGCTAATCATGATTAGTTTATACACTCTGCAGAGGTTTGCGCACTTTTCCCCACAAGACTCGATCGCCTCCGTTTGGTTTCTCGCACTACATGGTGTTTGAGAGGACGGATGACCGAGACATAGTCTTTCAGAAGCGCTAGCACCTTACGATGGATAGACCGTTACACCTACTTTCCCCTACATCTGCTAGTCTACCCTGTAAGAGTTCGCACGACTTAATCAACTATGCTAGAGCCCATAATAGCTTGTGGCTGCACACGGAAGTTTCTAGTATGAAAAATCTCATGATCCCTTTGAGCCTGGGTGGCGGTCCATAAAAAAACAGGCAATCCTGGAATACCCAAGTACCTCAATCCACCCAGATGTGTGTTTAAGTTGCCACCTTAAGTAAACCATTAATTAACAATCTCACATCCGTCATGAATACTCCAAAACCCAATCCATGTCTACGAGCATAGCATGGCACTATAAGCATAACGTAATAGTAACTCCCAAGGTTTGAATGCATGTCAATAGGTTCCTACCTCATCAACTACTTCCCAATACCCACATGTTATCAATCCTACTCATGCAATGTTTGAGGGTGAAACTAATGCATAAAAACTGGGTATGAAAGGGGATATGAACAAAGTGTGAACTTGCCTGCAATGTTGATGAAGATGATTCTCACTCAAAACTCTTGATAGTTCTGCTCGTCACACTCCGGTCAATCTATCGTAAGCAAGCAATAGTAACCACACATAAGCAATCTCTTAAAAGACCAGAAAGATCGAAGAAGTCGATTCGGAAAACATCAAAATCAAGCAAATAGTTCTTGCAACATAAAACAATTTCTAACAGTACCAAAATTATGTGAATTTGGCCTTATCAGAAAGTTTGGGTCAAGAGCTTCGATTTGCAAAAAGAATCAACTCAAACGGAGCTACGAAACTCAAGTTATGATCAAACGAAGTTTGAATTCAAATATGATCTAATTCAAATTTTAAAATTTTGAAAAACATGTTTGAGTTGGATTAATGGATAGAGGATATCACAACGAAGAAGTGGGCATTGGTTTCGTTGGATTTGGACAAACGAGAAAAAATTTGTGCTTGTTTGAAGAACAGAGACTATTCTATAAATAAAGTATTCACATCTAGGTCTCTGGCCGAAATTTAAAAGAAAAAAAATTCTACCGAACGAACGTTTGCTACCGAACGGTAATGAACGAACCTGTTCACTCCAGAAGCTAACATAGCGAACTTTTACTAATTAAAGAAAACGTTTCGTGGAAAAAAACAAAGCGATCTGGATCGTTGGATCCAGATTCGACGACGAGGGAGGCGGCGGTTACCGCGGCGATCGCCGGAGTTCGGGAAGACGGCCGCGGTGGCTTCGGACGGGGACGGGGCGGTGGCTCCAGGGCTCGGTGGCGACGACGGAGTAGCGGGGAAGGGGCGGCGCACCGAGGCGAGTCCAACAGCGGCGTCGGCGTCAGTCGAGGGCGGCGGTGGAGCGCGGGACGAGGCGACGGATCTCCGGCGGAGCTCGCAACTCCGGCGGCGGAGTGCGGCGGCTAGGGAAGAGGAGAGAAAAGGGGGTCGGGGTCCCGGGGCTCCAGATTTATAGGGGGGAAGGGGCGGCGAGAAGCTTGGAGGAGGGGGCAGGAGGAGGCCGGGCGAAGCACGGCGGCGGCGATGCGTGCTTGCTCGGGACTCTGTCCCGAGCTGGAAGACGGACGAGGCGCGGCGTCGGGCCGGCTGGGCCGTGGCCTGGCTAGCTGGGCCGGCCCGGTCCTGTCGGTCCAGAAGTTTTTTTAAACATTTTTTTAGACGCAAACAAACAAAAATGAAAATAAAATAAATACTAATATTATATAGGCATATAATATATCAAAATTTTCAGAAAAGGATTTTCTATGACGTGAACATTTTTATAACTTCAAATAAAATCCACACAAATTCAGATAAATCGAAGAGCGCTACTGGTCTAATAAAATCCAACAAAAATCATTTTAAAAAATACCAAAATGAATTCAAATTTATTTCTCTCCAATTTTCTGATGTAGGGAATCATGTTACCCTAATTTCCATATATTTTATTTTTGGAGAAAAATAATTTGAATAAAACTCAAATAACCCAAATTGAAAAATAATTATTTCAAATGGATTTTAAATTTGAGTTTCTTTGAACTCCCAACTCATATTTCATAAGTTTTGAAGAAGTCATATTATCTTCTCTCGTGAAAATCATTGAGTTGCTTAAAGTTTCTAAATTTGAAATAGTTCCAAATGAAATTCAAATATTTTTCAAATACCCTTTTCATTTAATTAAATGGAAGAAGTCATATCATCTTCACTCAAGGGTTTTGTGGTGAAAAGAATTTGAATTCATGGAGATCAGAAAGCTAATATGAAAGTTTGGGAAAGTCCTTTTATTCCCTCTCATTTAACTTTCAAAAAGTTTCGAATTCACTCACTTTCAGACAATCAATCAAAAAATTAATCAAATCTATCTATTTATTATAACATTCCAAAATTTAGAATTTTGGGATGTTACAAACCTAACACCCTTAAAATGAATCTCGTCCTCAAGATTCGGAGAGGCTAGAAAGAAATAGGTTAGGTTCGGGGTCTTCTCAAAATCCATCGATCGTCTCCGGGGTCTCGGGTGCTCCCACCCTTATAAAGATTGTTACAGTCCCATCAATACTCATATACTCCATCCTTATTCTTGACAGGGACGGTCTTCTCAGATCTTCAGTATAATTCCTTTCTCTGGGCTCTTCCGGTAACGACATAACCTTTTCCTCAATTCTTCTGTCCTTTTCTCTTGGTAAGGTTCTTCCGAGACTGGGTCTTCTTAGCTGATGGGTCTGGCGCCAAAACTAAACAACTATCGATATCTCATGGTGGTCAACAATTTAGGGTTTCTCCTGCACGAAATGGGTTTGGTTGATCCTCACCGTATAACCTACGGTTGGCAAAGCTGCCTTGTACAAGGGAAAATACTTATACCACTCTAAGGTTTAAGCAAGGTTTTGATCTCCGGCACTCTACTATAGGTAAGTCACTCAGATTTACCATCCCATATAACAAGGCGAATAACAAGAGTAAGTCGGTATGGTGATCAATCCATCCTGCACCCAAATCATTACCCTGTATACAGTTTAGTGAATCTCGCATTCTAACACTCGGTCATCCTCACAAGCATTGCAGAATTTCTCTTGTCCATGAACTGCATTCGGAATAATCCATTGATTCTGCAAGCCAAACAAACATCTATCATTCCTTCACAAGTCTCAGGTTTTGCATAAACCCCTATAAAATTGTTTGTCGACAAAGGTATATCCTCTTCTAGGGTTTTTCCTTCAGCAAGACTATGCTTGCTTCTTGGCAGGTCCTGGGGCCTGTGGGTTATGGCCCATCTCATCACTTGTAATCCTTGGACTTATCATCGGGCAACTAATCAGTATTTCAACTTCCAACTTCCTAGTATTCTTAAATCCATCCAATTGTACTGTCTTCCTTCCTTCTATTGGCACCAAACTAAGACGTGATTACTCAGACTCATCATGGAATTTTCCCTTGATCCATATTTCCAACATCATACCTCCTTTATATCCAATAGTAATTTATCTATTCATCATCGTGGGTTATCCCACATACCGAGATATAAACTTATACTCATGAAGTCCATATTCCACTTCGTGGAACATTATTATCCTTTCCAGGGTCAAGCGTCCTTACAAGGGAACATTGGCCATCTCTGCATGGCACTTCTTCAACTGGGAAATGTGAAACACATCATGAACTCCTGACAGTCCTTCGGGTGACTCCAACTTGTTGGCCACTTCTCCCATACGCTCCAAAACTCGGTATGGTCCTACAAATCTCGGGGCTAACTTTCCCTTAACTCCAAATCGTTTATCTCCTCGCAGAGGGGACACATGAAGACATGCTCTATCTCCAATTTCATAGACTATCTCCTTGCGTTTTTAAGTCTGCATAACTCTTCTGCCTGGACTGAGCTACCTTCAGTCTATCTCGAATCAACTTAACATTCTCTTCTGACTCCTTGATCACATTTGGTCCAAACAACTGACGGTCTCCACTTCATCCCACATACTCTTGGGGCATCACACATATCGAGAAAACTCGTATTCATTTTGTCCGAAATCCACTTAGTGGAGTATCCTTATCTTTTCCAGGGGTCAACGGTTCTTACAGGGTACTACCACCCTTAAAATGCACAAATCTTCCATAGACCATATTTCTCATATCCTCAGAATGGCCAAAATTCTTCTTCATAGAGTAACAACTCATAAAATCCATATCAGTACCAACGATGCTAACTTTATTCATTCTCAAGTGATTGCAATATCAACTCCACACCTCGATATAAAAGAAAATGTTCTCACTTCTACTACTCCATTTCTTTTGTTGCAAACTCAACTATCTAGCACAAGTTTCCTTCTCCTTGGGGGCATTCTCTGGCAAAGTGCCCTGCTCTATTACAACTAAAACATATTACTTCTGACAAGTATCGAGGTTTCCTTTTTTTGGACAACTGTTGAGGTAGTGCCCTGACTCCTTGCACCTGTAATAGATGATATGACTCAGGTCCTTCCTGGCATCCAATCTGCTTCTCTTCCTAGACCTTTCCATGCCAATCATGGCTTCTATTTCTTGTGGGTCATACTCTACTTCCTCTGTCGGGAATTCTACTAGATCCACATTCAAACAATTTTGGGAGATGTGTCCTTCTTCTCCACATGAATAGCATGACTTGGTGCAGGGTTTAATTGGTTCTTCTTTGGGCGTGTTCTCCACATCTTCCTTCATCACGGATTCTTCTAAAATTTCCATAAGGGCTCCTTTCATTACTTCTTTCTTCTGCTGGATGGTTCGTTGTACCATGGGCTAAATGTGACACTTAGCAGGATAGTGGGTAGTCCCTTCACACAAGAAACAAGTAATCTGCCTAGTTGGGCATTCTTCAACTGAGTGACTTCCTTCACAATTAGGGCATTCATCCTTGTGTTCTTTATGGGTGTGTCCTATTTTTCCACAAATCTTGCATGCACAAGGTTTCTTCATATCCTTTCCATAAGGCTTCAACTTCTGGGACACAAGGTGAGATCTTTGCTGAGTCAACTTTAATTCTCTCCAAGTGGTTACTCCTTGCCATCCATTCATGGTTTGGTATATCCTCCACCAAGTAGCAGCACCTCTTTCAAAGCACTGAAGAGCATGCTGGGTCATATCATTTCCAACTATAGGGTTATTCTTCATGTGATCCTCCATGTTCTGAATCCATCGGTCTGTCTCCAACTAACTCATCGGTCCAGAAAATACAAGCTCATCTTCATTCATCCTCTATTGGGTCCATGGGTTTGGGGTGAGATAAGAGAGATAGAGAGGGATGCACACAATACAAACAAAAAGTTTTGAAAAGGCAGATTTTATTTGTGGCTGTCGGGAAAAAACATCAAAGAAATGACAGCTCACAAACGTCGTATCTAACGTAAGTGTATAATAGGGGTTTGGTCTTCTAAAGGTCAATAAATCTTCAAAGTCATCAAACCCATCAAGTCTTGTTCATGCCTCCAATGGCTTCTTCCAATCATGCTTGCCTTTCTCAAGTTCTTTTGCCAGATCATCTCTGTTGACGTGAAATCTCTCATGACATCCTTTAATATTCCGGAGTTGCATTTCAAACTTCTGGTTTCAACATCCTTCACATGAACCATTGTCCTATTGTCCTTCAATTCCTGACGAATCTCCGGTATCTCGAGGTTTTGCTCCTCCAGCTTGGCTACTTTCAAATTTTGGGTCCTGAGTTCTTCACGAAACGCTTCCTTGTCAAAATATAGCTTCCTGCAGTCTATCTTAAACTTCTTGATGTAATTCTCCAAATCCTGGTGATACACCAGCTAAAGTTAAAACTTTGTATTGCTGATGGGTGCTCCATCAGCCTTCTACCATCCAATCCTTCCATGCATATACATGCTTAACTTAGCACGGTGACAATAGCATAAGCGGGAGATAACTTCATGGATAGCTGGGTTTCTGCTCTTGTCATTTCCATGAGCTATCTCTCCATAGTTGATATCTCCTGCCTTAGGGTTTTCCTTGACAGAACTTTAAGTTTCTAACTCTCCATGCTCCGGTCTTTCTCCGATACATCTTTATCTCGGGTATTGATAACTTCCATAGTCTGCCAAGTTCCATAAGGGTAGCCTTCCTAGGTCATACAAATCTGGGTATTCTTCAGAGCCTTCAAATTCTACTTGTCTTCGGTCTTCAACCGTTGTAGTTTCCATTATTCAGATGCACAGTAAAGTCCTCTTCATTCCAAAGCGGTCTTAGTTGTCCGATATCTTGTACTTCTTGGAGTGGTCTCATCAGTCGAATCTTCGTGTGGTCAAAAGGGGAAAGGGTATGGTCTCACTAAAAGGGAATATTTGAATAAGCTCAGAAGAGAAGAGAGGTAAAAGATTTTTTTAAAGGGAAAGTTGTAGAGAAAAATCTTTGCTATGGGCTTGCCAGTTTCTAGGGACACGTCCTACAGTCAACATGTGCTCCGATACCATCTTGTAGCGACCCGATCCGAATGGATCAAGTCTCTGTGCTTAAGTGTCATCCCTGGATCGGTATGCTGACACACACAGTACTCGAGGATTTATAACAGAGGTAAATCACATGTATAAGTAACGTAAAATACTATTACCTCAATCCAAAATAGCGGAAGTAACAAGGTTGTGGATTCCCATCAACACCAACGGCAAAGTTGAGTGTAGAAATCGTAACCCTAACGTATCACTTACTCGTCGTAAGATAATCCTGCAACATGAGACGTTGCAGCCACAAAGGGTCAGTACATTGAATGTACTGGAAAATTCACACCATAGGAGAATGATGACTAAAGGCTATCATGCATATTTGGCTGGTGGAAAAGCTCTATGGTTATAAGGTTTTTGCGAAAAGCCAATTTTTCCCTACTGCAAAGGAATATATTTTATTTAACTATCATGGTGGTTGTTAAACAGTGAGAATGGTTGACAGCATTCTCAATCCCAATTAATAGTAATCATTAACAACCCAACATATTATTTAAGTAACGTGATGAGATCAACAGGATAATCCAAGAACTAGATACTCAAGATGTCCATAACCGGGGACACGGCTAATCATGATTAGTTTATACACTCTGCAGAGGTTTGCGCACTTTTCCCCACAAGACTCGATTGCCTCCGTTTGGTTTCTCGCACTACATGGTGTTTGAGAAGGCAGATGACCGAGACATAGTCTTTCAGAAGCGCTAGAACCTTACGATGGATAGACCGTTACACCTACTTTCCCCTACATCTGCTAGTCTACCCTGTAAGAGTTCGCACGACGTAATCAACTATGCTAGAGCCCATAATAGCTTGTGGCTGCACACAGAAGTTTCTAGTATGAAAAATCTCATGATCCCTTTGAGCCTGGGTGGCGGTCCATAAAAAAACAGGCAATCCTAGTCTACCCAGGTGCCTAGACAGGCAATCCTGGAATACCCAGGTACCTCAATCCATCCAGATGTGTGTTTAAGTTGCCTCCTTAAGTAAACCATTAATTAACAATCTCAGATCCGTCATGAATACTCTCAAAACCCAATCCACGTCTACGAGCATAGCATGGCACTATAAGCATAACGTAATAGTAACTCCCAAGGTTTGAATGCATGGCAATAGGTTCCTACCTCATCAACTACTTCCCAATACCCACATGTTATCAATCCTACTCATGCAATGTTTGAGGGTGAAACTAATGCATAAAAACTGGGTATGAATGGGGATATGATCAATGTGTGAACTTGCCTGCAATGTTGATGAAGATGATTCGCACTCAAAACTCTTGATAGTTCTGCTCGTCACACTCCGGTCAATCTATCGTAAGCAAGCAATAGTAACCACACATAAGCAATCTCTTAAAAGACCAGAAAGATCGAAGAGGTCGATTCGGAAAACATCAAAATCCAGCAAATAGTTCTTGCAACATAAAACAATTTCTAACAGTACCAAAATTATGTGAATTTGGCCTTATCAGAAAGTTTAGGTCAAGAGCTTCGATTGCAAAAAGAATCAACTCAAACAGAGCTACGCAACTCAAGTTATGATCAAACGAAGTTTGAATTCAAATCTGATCTAATTAAAATTTTAAACTTTTCAAAAACTTGTTTGAGTTGGATTAATGGATAGAGGAGATCACAACGAAGAAGTGGGCGTTGGTTTCGTTGGATTTGGACAAACGAGTAAAAAGTTGTGCTTGTTTGAAGAACAGGGACTATTCTGTAAATAAAGTATTCACATCTAGGTCCCTGGCCGAAATTTAGAAGAAAAACAAAATTCTACCAAACGAACGTTTGCTACCGAACGCTAATGAATGAACCTGTTCACTGCAGAAGCTAACATACGAACGTTTACTAATTAAAGAAAACGTTTCGTGGAAAAAAACAAAGCGCTCGGGATCTGAATCATCGGTTACTGCGGCGATCGCCGGAGTTCGGGAAGACGGCGGCGGTGGCTTCGGACGGGGACGGGGCGGTGGCTCTGGGGCTCGGTGGCGACGACGGAGTAGTGGGGAAGGGGCGGCGCACCGAGGCGAGTCCAACAGCGGCGTCAACATCGGTCGAGGGCGGCGGTGGAGCGCGGGACGAGGCGACGGATCTCCGGCGGAGCTCGCAACTCCGGCGGCTGAGTGCGGTGGCTAGGGAAGAGGAGAGAAAAGGGGGTCAGGGTCCCGGGGCTCCGGATTTATAGGGGGGGGGAAGGGGCGGCTAGACAGCTTGGAGGAGGGGGCAGGAGGAGGCCGGGCGAAGCACGGCGGCGGCGATGCGTGCTCGCTCGGGACTCTGTCCCGAGCTGGAAGACGGGCGAGGCGCGGTGTTGGGCCGGCTGGGCCGTGGCCTGGCTAGCTGGGCCAGCCCGGTCGGTCGGTCCAGAAGTTTTTCCAAAAAATACATTTTTTTAGACGCAAACAAACAAAAATGAAAACAAAATAAATAATAATATTATATAAGCATATAATATATCGAAATTTTCAGAAAAAGATTTTCTACGACGTGAACATTTTTATAACTTCAAATAAAATCCACATAAATTCAGATAAATCGAAGAGTGCTACTAGTCTAATAAAATCCAACAAAAATCATTTAAAAAAAATACAAAAATGAATTCAAATTTATTTCTCTCCAATTTTCTGATGTAGGAAATCATGTTACCCTAATTTCCATATATTTTATTTTTGGAGAAAAATAATTTGAATAAAACTCAAGTAACCCAAATTGAAAAATAATTATTTCAAATGGATTTTAAATTTGAGTTTCTTTGAACTCCCAACTCATATTTCATAAGTTCTGAAGAAGTCATATTATCTTCTCTCGTGAAAATCATTGAGTTGCTTGAAGTTTTTGAATTTGAAAATAGTTCCAAATGAAATTCAAATATTTTTCAAATACCCTTTTCATTTAATTAAATGGAAGAAGTCATATCATGTTCACTCAAGGGTTTTGTGGTGAAAAGAATTTGAATTCATGGAGATCAGAAAGCAAATATGAAAGTTTGGGAAAGTCCTTTTATTCCCTCTCATGTAACTTCCAAAAAGTTTCGAATTCACTCACTTTCAGACAATCAATCAAACAATCAATCAAATCTATCTATTTATTATAACATTTCAAAATTTAGAATTTTGGGATGTTACATTTATTTTCTTATACTAACGGAGCTTACGAGGTTTTCTGTTGGAGTTTTGTGTTGTGAAGTTTTCAAGTTTTGGGTAAGGATTTGATGGACTATGGAATAAGGAGTGACAAGAGCCTAAGCTTGGGGATTCCCAAGGCACCCCATGGTAATATTCAAGGATGTCAAAAATCCTAAGCTTGGGGATGCCCCGGGAAGGCATCCCCTCTTTCATCTTTGTCTATCGGTAACTTTACTTGAGGCTATATTTTTATTCACCACATGATATGTGTTTTGCTTGGAGTGTCTTGTATGATTTGAGTCCTTGCTTTTTAGTTTGACACAATCATCCTTGCTGTACACACCTTTCGGGAGAGACACACATATATCGTGATTTATTAGAATACTCTATGTGCTTCACTTATATCTTTTGAGCTAGCCAATTTTGCTCTAGTGCTTCACTTATATCTTTTTAGAGCACGGCGGTGGTTTTATTTTATAGAAAATGATGAACTCTCGTACTTCACTTATATTATTTTGAGAGTCTTTAGAACAGCATGGTAATTTTCTTTGGTTATAAAATTAGTCCTAATAGGATAGGCATCCAAGATGAATATAATAAAAACTTTCATATAAAGCGCATTGAATACTATGAGAAGTTTGATTCCTTATGATTGTTTTGAGATATGAATATGGTGATATCAGCATCATGCTAGTAAGTAGTTGTGAATTTGAGAAATACTTGTGTTAAGGTTTGTGAGTCCCGTAGCATGCACGTATGGTGGACCGTTATGTGATGAAGTCGGAGCAAGATTTATTTTTTGATTGTCTTCCTTATGAGTGGAGGTCGGGGACGAGCGATGGTTTTTTCCTACCAATCTATCCCACTAGGAGCATGCGCGTAGTACTTTGTTTCGATGACTAATAGATATTTGCAATAAGTATGTGAGTTCTTTGTGACTAATGTTGACTCCATGGATTATACACACTCTTACCTTTCCGCCATTGCTAGCCTCTCTAGTACCGTGCAACTTTCGCCGGTACCATAAACCCACCATATACCTATTATGGCATTTCGATAGCCATTCCAAGATATATTGTCATGCAACTTTCCACCGTTCCGTTTATTATGACACGTTCCATCATTGTCATATTGCTTTGCATGATCATGTAGTTGACATCGTATTTGTGGCAAAGCCACCATTCATCATTTTTCATCCATGTCACTCTTGATTCATTGCACATCCCGGTACACCGCTGGAGGCATTCATATAGAGACATATTTTGTTCTAAGTATCGAGTTGTAAGTAAATAAAAGTGTGATGATCTTCATTATTAGAGCATCATCCCAAGTGAGGAAAGGATGATGGAGACTATGATTCCCCCACAAGTCGGGATGAGGCTCCGGAAAAAAATAAAAATAAAATAAAAAAAAGTGGCCAAAAAAATGAGAGAAGTCCCAAATAAAAAAAGAGAGAAAAAGAGAGAAGGGACAATGTTACTATCCTTTTACCACACTTGTGCTTCAAAGTAGCACCATGACCATCATGATAGAGAGTCTCCTATGATATCACTTTCATATACTAGTGGGAATTTTCATGATAGAACTTGGCTTGTATATTCCAATGATGGGCTTCCTCAAATTGCCCTAGGTCTTCGTGAGCAAGCTAGTTGGATGCACACCCACTTAGTTTTCTTTTTGAGCTTTCATAAACTTATAGCTCTAGTGCATCCGTTGCATGGCAATCCCTACTCACTCACATTGATATCTATTAATGGGCATCTCCATAGCCCGTTGATACGCCTAGTTGATGTGAGACTATCTCCTTTTTGTCTTCTCCACAACCACCGTCTATTCCACCTATAGTGCTATATCCATGGCTGACGCTCATGCATTGCATGAAAGTTGAAAAAGGTTGAGAACGTCAAAAGTATGAAACAATTTCTTGGCTTGTCATCGGGGTTGTGCATGATTTGAATATTTTGTGTGATGAAGATGGAGCATAGCCAGACTATATGATTTGTAGGGATAAGCTTTCTTTGGCCATGTTATTTTGAGAAGACATAATTATTTTTTTAGTATGCTTGACGTATTATTGTTTTATGTCAATATTAAACTTTTGTTTTGAATCTTAATGACCTGAACATTCATGCCACAATAAAGATAATTACATGGATAAATATGTTAGGTAGCATTCCACATCAAAAATTCTGTTTTTATCATTTACCTACTCGAGGACGAGCAAGAATTAAGCTTGGGGATGCTTGATACGTCTCCAACGTATCTATAATTTTTGATTGTTCCATGCTATTATATTATCTGTTTTGGATGTTTTATATGCATTAATATGCTATTTTATATGATTTTTGGGACTAACCTATTAACCTAGAGCCCATTGCCAGTTTCTGTTTTTTCCCTTGTTTTAGAGTTTCGTAAAAAAGGAATACCAAACGTAGTCCAAACGGAATAAAACTTTCGTGATGATCTTTCTTGGACCAGAAGACACCCAGGAGACTTGGAGTGCAAGTCGGAAGAGCCATGAGGCGGCCATAAGGGTGGAGGCCATGCCCCCAACCTTGTGGGCCCCTCATTGGCCTCCTAACCTAGATCTTCCTCCTATATATACTCTTATACCCTGAAGACATCGAGGGGAGCCACGAAACCACTTTTCCACCGCCGCAACCTTCTGTACCCATGAGATCCCATCTTGGAGCCTTTTCCAGCATCCTGCCGGAGGGGGATTCGATCATGGAGGGATTCTACATCAACACCATTGCCTCTCCGATGAAGCGTGAGTAGTTTACCTCAGACCTACGGGTCCATAGATAATAGCTAGATGGATTCTTCTCTCTCTTTGATTCTCAATACCATGTTCTCCTCGATGTTCTTGGAGATCTATTCGATGTAATACTCTTTGGCGGTGTTTTTCTGAGATCGGATGAATTGTTGATTTATGATCAGCTTATCTATGAATATTATTTGAATCTCCTCTGAATTCTTACATGCATGATTTGATATCTTTGCAAGTCTCTTCGAACTATCGATTTGGTTTGGCCAACTAGATTGGTTTTTCTTGCAATGGAAGAAGTGCTTAGCTTTGGGTTCAATCTTGCGGTGCTCGATCCTAGTGATAGAATGGGAAATGACACGTATTGTAACGTTGCCATCCAGGATAACATGATCGGGTTTTCATCATATTGCTTGAGTTAATTCCGTTACATCATGTCATCTTACTTAATGCGTTACTCTGTTCTTATGAACTTAATACTCTAGATGCAGGCAGGAGTCGGTAATGTGTGGAGTAATAGTAGTAGATGCAGAATCGTTTTGGTCTACTTGACACGGACATGATGCCTATATTCATGATCATTGCCTTAGATATCATCATAACTTTGTGCTTTTCTATTAATTGCTCGGCAGTAATTTGTTCACCCACCATAATAATTCCTTTCTTGAGAGAAGCCACTAGTGAAACCTATGGCCCCCGGGTCTATTTCACAACATATTAGTTTCCCATCAACTTGCCAATTTCTGTCGCCGTTTCCTTACTTTGAAATCTTTTACTTTCCGTTCAATAAACCAAAAATTCCAAAAATATTACTTTACCGTTTATCCATCTCTATCAGATCTCACTTTGCGAATAACCATGAAGGGCTTGACAACCCCTTTGTCGCGTTGGTTGCAAGTTGGTGTTTGTTTGTGCAGGTATTCGGTTGCTTGTCGCGTTGTCTCCTACTGGATTGATACCTTGGTTCTCAAAACCAAGGGAAATACTTACACTACTTTGCTGCATCACCCTTTCCTCTTCAAGGGAAAAACCAATGCAAGCTCAAAAGGTAGCAATCTCTCCAACACATAGTGCTTGCCAAAGGAAAAAGTATAAAAAGGAAAGGTGATGATCACCATGACTCTTGTATAAGGGTAGAAGATAAAAGTAAAAGATAGGCCCTTCGCAAAGGGAACGAAGGTTGTCATGCGCTTTTATGGTTGGATGCACAAAATCTTAATGCAAAAAAAGTCACTTTATATTGCCGCTTGTGATAAAGACATTTATTATGCAGTATTCGCTTTTATTTCTTCCATATCACATGTTCGTATAAAGCTTATTTTCTTCACACTAATAGATCATACATATTTTGTAACATCCCGATTCTCGGAATGTTTAAGAAAAAGTTTTCCAAAAATCAAGACGAGAAAATTTCATTTGTTTTATTTGTTAATAAAAGCTTAAATTGAGTTTTCATAAAGTTAGTGGATTTAATTTGAACTAATGCCAACTTAAATTTAATTTGTGTTTTGTTCTTCTCTTTTAGTTGGTTTATTTTTCTTGTCTTCAACATAGTATATTGTGCGTCTATGATTCTTCTTGGAATATTTTGTTGAAGTTCATTTGCTTTTTATTGAGTGATATTCATTTCTAGACTTCCCAATAAGGAAAATAATTTATTTCTCTCTCACACACTATGTAGAGAATCCCCTAGGCTCAATGTGTGTGTGTGTCTCCTCTCTCTCTATTTTTCTTTTCACCAAATGGGCCAATGCTCTCCCTTTTTTGTCCTCACTTCTTCCTCATGGGCTGGCCAAACTAGACCATCTTGCCAACCAGCGAACCGCTCCTCTAGTTCTTCTGTACTTTCACATCCATAAAGAAGAGGAAGGAAGGACCACCAAGAAGGGAAACGACCCCTCCTCCAACTCCATTAATTGCTATCGTTTCCAAATCTGTAGATAAATAAACTGGTCCATCTCTCCCACGAGCGAACGCCTCTTCTCCTCCTCTCCTCTGTACGCTCACAGAGACCAAACGACAACATCTTGAGCGCTTCATCTCCTGCCTCCTCCTTTTAACTCCCCTCTCCCTTGGTTGTTTCCACAAACTGAGGACATCTTCATGTGTGCCTCCACCTCCTCTTACAATCCCTTACCACCTCCTGCCATCTCCCTTCTCTATTCTTCCCAAATTCATCCACGAAGTGCTGCTGCTCCATGGACGCGAGTGCTCATTCCCGGCAACTCAGAGCACCTCCATCCACTCCCTTGCACCAGGAACTTCCCCTCCTCACCATGGATCCATTCGGAGAAGAAAGACCGCGACCCGTCGACCACAGACGAAGAATTCCGCATGTCCGTGTACACAGTTCGTCGAGTTCGTCACACTGTTGCGTCACACTCGGTGAGCCTCTGTCCAATTCCTCTTGCACATCTTCTGAACGTCACTTGTAGTATCTCGTAGACATTCTTATTCAATATATCTCTGTCTTTTGCTCGCACCGATCCATGAACGAATCCCATCGACATGTACGCGTACTTTTTAGTTCCTCGGATGATGTTGTGTTCGACATATGATTTGTTTCTCATACCCATGGTAATCCCATGTGGATTTAGATCGCTAGTTTTATCAATAAGGATTTAGTATACATTTTGTAATAGTCAGTTTTCTGCCAAGACTGAAGTGAGTTTGTTCATCGGTTAAATTTTGTGTAGACATTTATGCTTGTGATATGCCTAGGAGTGCACGATATTTACCCCATAATTTTTGTGTGTCTTATGAATTGCTTGATTTGTTTATTTTACCTATTATAGTTATATATTTTGTTTCCTATGGTACGTGGTCGTATGATATAGCTATGTACAAGTTTATGCGAATTATTATCATGGGTAGTAGTTGTTCGATGAACTTTTGTGTTGGTTTGATATTTTTTTAGGTTCATGACATGCCTAGGAGTCGTTCCTAATTATTTTATAATTTTACGAGTTAGATATGACTGACTAGATTTATTGTATGTATTTGTTTTATTTACCCATTATAGTTTTGTACATTGTCTTGACCTGTTATTTTTTTGGTACATCGTGTAGTCCTGTTTTGTGCATGCGTACAATTTTTGTAAAGGTTTTCAATGCTTATAATTTAATTCGATTATTTTAGGCTTTGCTTTGTTTATCGAATGATGAAATACTTCATGTTTATTTTTATTTTATATAGCATGGCGGTGTTTTAGATATGTTTTCAATATTCATTTACATCCATGTGGTATGTGTGTTTTATATATTTGAAACCATGCCATGTTAGGACTTGTTCAATGTCCAACGCATGTTTTGATTGAATATGTTATATGATTGCTACTTTATATTGTATGACCAATCATATTGTTAATATTGCTTGGAGAGGTACATGTTAGAAGTTTATGATCTCATATATTTTAATTAAGTTAGATCCCTTGTTGCTTTAATATCGTGCCATGATATTGTGATTGTATAACTAGATGGCATAGAGTGTGTGTGTGTGTGTATTCATGTATTAGATCATGCCTAGTTGACCACTATGCATTTGCAAGTGTAGGTTGTACAACACATAAATGCATGCCATCTTGTTACTCATTCTAGTATAGTATATTGCTTGATATTGTCGATGGCATGATTTAGTTTAATTTGCCTACATGTTTAGTATGATGTGTCCATGTGTTTGCATGTTATAAACAGCAATTGTTGTGTGCTACTTTCATGCTTCCGTGTTCATGCATGTCAACTAGTCTCATGGAGTTGTGTCCTATTTACATGCTTTCTATTTATGTTAGTCGATATAAACTAAGTTGGGTGTTGCATTGTATTGTATTGGTATGATAGTGTGGTATCTCGACCATCCATGTTTACACATCACATTAGTTTATCTTGTTATTGCATTGTTGTATGCCTAGCATTTGATATATTTTGTTTACCTTTCTATTGCATTATGATGTGCCTAGACATATTTCATGCAAGTAATCTTTCATGTCTTATAATGTTGTGTGTGTTATAGTTGCTTAGTTTGGTTCTTCCTTATAGATGTTTAACTTTATTACATCTTGGTCTTATGGGTGTTTTAATACTTGTAGCTATGACTCTTATACTTAGGACGAGTCATATGTCATGACAGTAGAGTTGTGCTTTGATCACACACTCAGTGTGTGTATCGTGCTCTATTATTGCAAGCATGTGGTGATAATATTTCTGCTGGTGGTCATTAGTATTAGTTGTCCTTTATTATTAAGAGCATATTCTAGGAGTTTAGTATCTTATCATGATCACTCGTATGTGTGATGCTTGTGTTATTCGTTTAGACATCTAGTGAATCTATACTCACATGCCTTGTGTGGGATGTGTGTTATTATTAAGTTGTTTAATTAGTTTCTACCCTAATTAGTATTGGTTTGTCTTCTTTTATAGAAATTCTTGCTAATAGTTGTTATGATTGATGTTTAGTCTTTGATTGTTGTTAACCAATATAAGTATTTGGATTCATCCAAATATTTATTCTTGGTTGAGTGTTACTCTTAATCATATCATGCCTAGGATAGCTATTCATCCATTTGTTCCACGTGTTGTATAGTTTCTTGTTAATTGTTTGACAAACGAATTGGTTTGATGTAGTAGAGTTGATCCTATTTTATTTTAATAATGTTTTGGGGATAGACCTAGATCATCTCAATTGATGTTGTTGAATGATGTATGATTGCTTAACTAGTATGGTTTGTAATATGTGTTTGTTTGTCTTATGGAACACTTGCTTTTGAATTTTTATATAGTTGGTGTATATGTTTGGCTATTGTTGACCATTTTGAGTATTTTGATTCTATCTAAATATTTATTTGTGGTTAACTCTTACCTTTTAATTCCATGTTGTGATCATTTAGTTAAATGCATAGGGTGCTTCCACTTCATGTGTGTGGATGCCATTGTGTTGGTTATATAGTAGTTTCTTATATAGTTAGTCATGATGTGTAGTGGGCACTACTTGTGGTCAATAGCATAGTTTGTACCGAGACGTTAGTCTTGTTGACAAGCCCTGATTATCCATCATCAACCTAAAGCCTATCAATTCATTGAGTCCTCTACTTACCTTCCAATCAATCTATCTCCTTTTGGAATCTCCATCTGATCAATATCTTGCTATCCATCCGCCCTTAATGTTTTTTGGATGTTATTTGGATTACTTTTGCTTTGGTATTTATTTGACTTTCATTTGCTATCGTTACAATGAGTAGGGAGTGATGACGATGTTGGACAAGGATAGAACCAGGTTACAGAAGAAGGACTCAACAATGAAGGCATGCCTCCTTCTTTGATCATACTTATCCTATGGTTTACAAAATTGCATTGAGTTTTATTGTTTCTATGTGCATGCTATTTTTAATTCTCGTAGCTGTTGGGGAACGTTGCAGAAAACAAAAAATTTCCTACTCGTTTCACCAAGATCCATCTAGGAGTTCATCTAGCAACGAGTCATCGGATGCATCTACATACCTTTGTAGATCGCGTGCGGAAGCGTTCAAAGAACGGTGATGATGTAGTCGAACACGACGTGATTCAAATCACCGATGACCAAGCGCCGAACAGACGGCACCTCCGCGTTCAACACACGTACGGGACGGGAGACGTCTCCTCCTTCTTGATCCAGCAAGGGGGAAGGAGAGGTTGATGAAGATCCAGCAGCACGACGGCGTGGTGATGGATGTAGGGCGTCACAGTAGCAGGGCTTCGCCTATGCTACGAGAGAGAGACGTAACAAGGAGAGAGGGAGGCGCCAGGGGCTGGTGTGTGGAGTCCTCCCCTCTCCTCAACTATATATAGGGGTGCTTGGGGGGGGCGCCGGCCCTAGTAGATGGAATCTAGGAGGGGCGGCGGCCAAGGGTGGGGGGCTTGCCCCCCAAGCAAGGGGGCGCCCCCTTTAGGGTTCCCCCCCAACCCTAGGCGCATGGGCCCTTGGGGGGGGTGGCGCCCCAGCCCACTTTGGGCTGGGTTCCCTCCCACTTCAGCCCATGGGGCCCCCCGGGATAGGTGGCCCCACCCGGTGGACCCCCGGGACCCTTCCGGTGGTCCCGGTACAATACCGGTGACCCCGAAACTTGTCCCGATGGCCGAAACAACACTTCCTATATATAATTCTTTACCTCCGGACCATTCTGGAACTCCTCGTGACGTCCGGGATCTCATCCGGGACTCTGAACAATATTCGGGTTACTGCATATACATATCTTCACAACCCTAGCGTCACCGAACCTTAAGTGTGTAGACCCTACGGGTTCGGGAGACAAGCAGACATGACCGAGACGACTCTCCGGTCAATAACCAACAGCGGGATCTGGATACCCATGTTGGCTCCCACATGCTCCACGATGATCTCATCGGATGAACCACGATGTCGAGGATTCAATCAACCCCGTATGCAATTCCCTTTGTCAATCGATATGTTACTTGCCCGAGATTCGATCGTCGGTATCCCAATACCTCGTTCAATCTCGTTACCGGCAAGTCACTTTACTCGTACCGTAATGCATGATCCCGTGACCAGACACTTGGTCACTTTGAGCTCATTATGATGATGCATTACCGAGTGGGCCCGATGATACCTCTCCGTCATACGGAGTGACAAATCCCAGTCTTGATCCATGTCAACCCAACAGACACTTTCGGAGATACCCGTAGTATACCTTTATAGTCACCCAGTTATGTTGTGACGTTTGGTATACCCAAAGCACTCCTACGGTATCCGGGAGTTACACGATCTCATGGTCTAAGGAAAAGATACTTGACATTGGAAAAACTCTAGCAAACGAACTATACGATCCTGTGCTATGTTTAGGATTGGGTCTTGTCCATCACATCATTCTCCTAATGATGTGATCTCGTTATCAATGACATCCAATGTCCATAGTCAGGAAACCATGACTATCTGTTGATTAACGAGCTAGTCAACTAGAGGCTTACTAGGGACATGTTGGTGTCTGTTATTCACACATGTATTACGATTTCCGGATAACACAATTATAGCATGAATAAAGACAATTATCATGAACAAGGAAATATAATAATAATGCTTTTATTATTGCCTCTAGGGCATATTTCTAATAGTCTCCCACTTGCACTAGAGTCAATAATCTAGTTACATTGTGATGAATCGAACACCCGTGGAATTCTGGTGTTGATCATGTTTTGCCCTAGGGAGAGGTTTAGTCAACGGATCTGCTACATTCAGGTCCGTATGTAGTTTACAAATCTCTATGTCTCCATCTTGAACATTTTCACGAATGGAGTTGAAGCGACGCTTGATGTGCCTTGTCTTCTTGTGAAACCTGGGCTCCTTGTCAAGAACAATAGCTCCAGTGTTGTCACAAAAGAGCTTGATCGGCCCCGACGCATTGGGTATGGCTCCTAGGTCGGTGATGAACTCCTTCACCCATATTGCTTCATGTGCTGCCTCCGAGGCTGCCATGTACTCCGCTTCACATGTAGATCCCGCCACGATGCTTTGCTTGCAACTGCACCAGCTTACTGCCCCACCATTCAAAATATACACGTATCCGGTTTGTGACTTAGAGTCATCCAGATCTGTGTCGAAGCTAGCGTCGACGTAACCCTTTACGACGAGCTCTTCGTCACCTCCATAAACGAGAAACATTTCCTTAGTCCTTTTCAGGTACTTCAGGATATTCTTGACCGCTGTCTAGTGTTCCTTGCCGGGATTACTTTGGTACCTTCCTACCAAACTTACGGCAAGGTTTACATCAGGTCTGGTACACAGCATTGCATACACTGATGCATAGGGGATGACGCTCATCTCTTCTATATCTTCTACCGTGGTCGGACATTGAGCTGAGCTCAATTTCATACCTTGTAACACAGGCAAGAACCCCTTCTTAGATTGATCCATATTGAACTTCTTCAATATCTTATCAAGGTATGTGCTTTGTGAAAGACCTATGAGGCGTCTCGATCTATCTCTATAGATTTTGATGCCTAATATATAAGCAGCTTCTCCAAGGTCCTTCATTGAAAAACTCTTATTCAAGTAGGCCTTGATGCTGTCCAAGAGTTCTATATCATTTCCCATCAAAAGTATGTCATCTACATATAATATGAGAAATGCTACAGAGCTCCCACTCACTTTCTTGTAAACGCAGGCTTCTCCATAAGTCTGCGTAAACCCAAACGCTTTGATCATCTCATCAAAGCGAATGTTCCAACTCCGAGATGCTTGCACCAGCCCATAAATCGAGCGTTGGAGTTTGCACACCTTGTCAGCATTCTTAGGATCGACAAAACCTTCCGGCTGCATCATATACAATTCTTCCTTAAGGAAACCATTAAGGAATGCCGTTTTGACGTCCATTTGCCATATTTCATAATCGTAGAATGCGGCAATTGCTAACATGATTCGGACGGACTTTAGCTTCGCTACCGGTGAGAAAGTCTCATCGTAGTCAACCCCTTGAACTTGTCGATAACCCTTAGCGACAAGCCTAGCTTTATAGATGGTCACATTACCATCCGCGTCTGTCTTCTTCTTAAAGATCCATTTATTTTCTATGGCTCGCCGTTGAACGGGCAAGTCAGTCAAAGTCCATACTTCATTTTCATACATGGATCCTATCTCGGATTTCATGGCTTCTAGCCATTTGTCGGAATCCGGGTCCGCCATCGCTTCTTCATAGTTCGAAGGTTCACCGTTGTCTAACAACATGATTTCCAAGACAGGGTTGCCGTACCACTCTGGTGCGGAACGTGTCCTTGTGGACCTTCGAATTTCAGTGGGAGCTTGATCAGAAGTATCTTGATTATTATCATTAACTTCCTCTCTAGTCGGTGCAGGCACCTCAGGAAAATTTTCTTGAGTTGCGCCATTTTCCGGTTCAAGAGGTGATACTTCATCAAGCTCTACTTTCCTCCCACTTACTTCTTTCGAGAGAAACTCTTTCTCTAGAAAGGACCCATTCTTGGCAACAAAGATCTTGCCTTCGGATCTGAGGTAGAAGGTGTACCCAATAGTTTCTTTTGGGTATCCTATGAAGACGCATTTTTCTGACTTGGGTTCGAGCTTTTCAGGTTGAAGTTTCTTGACATAAGCATCGCATCCCCAAACTTTTAGAAACGACAGCTTAGGTTTCTTCCCAAACCATAATTCATACGGTGTCGTCTCAACAGATTTCGACGGAGCCCTATTTAAAGTGAATGCGGTAGTCTCTAAAGCATAGCCCCAAAAAGATAGCGGTAAATCGGTAAGAGACATCATAGATCGCACCATATCTAATAGAGTGCGATTACGACGTTCGGACACACCGTTACGCTGTGGTGTTCCAGGCGGCGTGAGTTGTGAAACTATTCCACATTTTCTTAAGTGTGTGCCAAACTCGTGACTCAAGTATTCTCCTCCACGATCTGATCGTAGAAACTTGATTTTCCTGTCACGTTGATTTTCAACCTCACTCTGAAATTCCTTGAACTTTTCAAAGGTTTCAGACTTGTGTTTCATTAAGTAGATATACCCATATCTACTTAAATCATCAGTGAGCGTGAGAACATAACGATAGCCACCGCGAGCCTCAACACTCATTGGACCGCACACATCAGTATGTATGATTTCCAATAAGTTGGTTGCTCGCTCCATTGTTCCTGAGAACGGAGTCTTGGTCATCTTACCCATGAGGCATGGTTCGCACGTGTCAAATGATTCATAATCAAGAGACTCTAAAAGTCCATCTGCATGGAGCTTCTTCATGCGTTTGACACCTATGTGACCAAGGTGGCAGTGCCACAAATATGTGGGACTATCATTATCAACCTTACATCTTTTGGTACTCACATTATGAACATGTGTAGTATCACGTTCGAGATTCATAAAGAATAAACCATTCACCATAGGAGCATGACCATAAAACATATCTCTCATATAAATAGAACAACCATTATTCTCGGATTTAAATGAGTAGCCATCTCAAATTAAACGAGATCCCGATACAATGTTCATGCTCAAAGCTGGCACTAAATGACAATTATTAAGGTTTAAAACTAATCCCGAAGGTAGATGTAGAGGCAGCGTGCCGACGGCGATCACATTGACCTTGGAACCATTCCCGACGCGCATCGTCACCTCGTCCTTTGCCAGTTTCCGCTTATTCCGCAGCCCCTGCTTTGAGTTACAAATGTGAGCAACTGCACCGGTATCAAATAGCCAGGAGCTACTACGGACACTGGTAAGGTACACATCAATTACATGTATATCACATATACCTTTTGTTTTGCCGGCCTTCTTGTCTGCTAAGTATTTAGGGCAGTTTCGCTTCCAGTGACCGCTTCCCTTGCAATAAAAGCACTCAGTCTCGGGCTTGGGTCCATTCTTTGGCTTCTTCCCGGCAGCTTGCTTGCCGGGCGCGGCAACCTCCTTGCCGTCCTTCTTGAAGTTCTTTTTACCCTTGCCTTTCTTGAACTTAGTGGTTTTATTGACCATCAACACTTGATGTTCCTTCTTGACTTCTACCTCCGCTGATTTCAGCATTGAGAACAACTCAGGAATGGTCTTTTGCATCCCCTGCATGTTGAAGTTCATCACAAAGCTCTTGTAGCTTGGTGGAAGCGACTGGAGGATTCTGTCAATGACCGCATCATCCGGGAGATTAACTCCCAGCTGAGACAAGCGGTTATGCAACCCAGACATAGTGAGTATGTGCTCACTGACATAACTATTTTCCTCCATCTTACAGCTGAAGAACTTATCGGAGACTTCATATCTCTCGATCCGGGCATGAGCTTGAAAAACCATTTTCAGCTCTTCGAACATCTCATATGCTCCATGTCTCTCAAAACGCTTTTGGAGCCCCGGCTCTAAGCTATAAAGCATGCCGCACAGAACGAGGGAGTAGTCGTCAACACGTGTCTGCCAAGCGTTCATAACGTCTTGGTTCTGTGGGACGGGTGGATCACCTAGCGGTGCTTGTAGGACATAATGTTTCTTGGCAGCTATGAGGATGATCCTCAGGTTCCGGACCCAGTCCGTATAGTTGCTGCCATCGTCTTTCAGCTTGGTTTTCTCTAGGAACGCGTTGAAGTTGAGGACTACGTTGGCCATTTGATCTACAAGACATATTGTAAAATATTTTAGACTAAGTTCATGATAATTAAGTTCATCTAATCAAATGTTAATGAACTCCCACTTAGATTAGACATCCCTCTAGTCATCTAAGTATTACATGATCCGAGTTAACTAGGCCGTGTCCGATCATCACGTGAGACGGACTAGTCAACATCGGTGAACATCTTCATGTTGATCGTATCTTCTATACGACTCATGCTCGACCTTTCGGTCTTCTGTGTTCCGAGGCCATGTGTGTACATGCTAGGCTCGTCAAGTCAACCTAAGTGTTTGCATGTGTAAATCTGTCTTACACCCGTTGTATGTGAACATCTGAATAAAACACCCGATCATCACGTGGTGTTTTGAAACAGCGAACTGTCGCAACGGTGCACAGTTAGGGGGAACACTTCTTGAAATTATTATGAGGGACCATCTTATTTACTACCGTCGTTCTAAGTAAATAAGATGCAAAACATGATAAACATCACATGCAATCAAATAATAAACGTGACATGATATGGCCAATATCACATAGCTCCTTTGATCTCCATCTTGGGGCTCCATGATCATCTTGTCACCGGCTTGACACCATGATCTCCATCATCATGATCTCCATCATCGTGTCTCCATGAAGTTGCTCGCCAACTATTACTTCTACTACTATGGCTAACGTGTTTAGCAATAAAGTAAAGTAATTTACATGGCGTTTCTCAATGACACGCAGGTCATATAAAAGAATAAAGACAACTCCTATGGCTCCTGCCGGTTGTCATACTCATCGACATGCAAGTCGTGATTCCTATTACAATAGCATGAACATCTCATACATCACATATAGATCATTCATCATTCATCACAACTTTGGCCATATCATATCACAAACCACTTGCTGCAAAAACAAGTTAGACGTCCTCTAATTGTTGTTCCAAGTTTTACGTGGCTGAATTAGGGTTCTAGCAAGAACGTCTTCTTACCTACGTTAAAGCCACAACGTGATTTGTCAACTTCTATTTACCCTTCATAAGGACCCTGTTCATCGAATCCGCTCCAACTAAAGTGGGAGAGACAGACACCCGCCAGCCACCTTATGCAACTAGTGCATGTTAGTCGGTGGAACCGGTCTCACGTAAGCGTACGTGTAAGGTTGGTCCGGGCCGCTTCATCCCACAATACCGCTGAAGCAAGAAAAGACTAGTAGCGGCAAGAAAGTTGACAAATCTACGCCCACACCAAATTGTGTTCTACTCGCGCAAGAAGAACTACGCATAGACCTAGCTCATGATGCCACTGTTGGGGAACGTTGCAGAAAACAAAAATTTTCCTACTCGTTTCACCAAGATCCATCTAGGAGTTCATCTAGCAACGAGTCATCGGATGCATCTACATACCTTTGTAGATCGCGTGTGGAAGCGTTCAAAGAACGGTGATGATGTAGTCGAACACGACGTGATTCAAATCACCGATGACCAAGCGCCGAACGGACGGCACCTCCGCGTTCAACACACGTACGGGATGGGAGACGTCTCCTCCTTCTTGATCCAGCAAGGGGAAGGAGAGGTTGATGAAGATCCAGCAGCACGACGGCGTGGTGATGGATGCAGGGCGTCACAGTAGCAGGGCTTCGCCTATACTACGAGAGAGAGGGACGTAACGGGGAGAGAGGGAGGCGCCAGGGGCTGGTGTGTGAAGTCCTCCCCTCTCCTCAACTATATATAGGGGTGCTTGGGGGGGGGCGCCGGCCCTAGTAGATGGAATCCACTAGGGGGGGCGGCGGCCAAGGGTGGGGGGCTTGCCCCCCAAGCAAGGGGGCGCCCCCTTTAGGGTTCCCCCCCCAACCCTAGGCGCATGGGCCCTTGGGGGGGTGGCGCCCCAGCCCACTTTGGGCTGGGTTCCCTCCCACTTCAGCCCATGGGCCCCCCCGCGATCGTCGGTATCCCAATACCTCGTTCAACCTCGTTACCGGCAAGTCACTTTACTCGTTCCGTAATGCATGATCCCGTGACCAACTACTTAGTCACACTGAGCTCATTATGATGATGCATTACCGAGTGGGCCCAGAGATACCTCTCCGTCATACGGAGTGACAAATCCCAGTCTCGATTCATGCCAACCCAACAGACACTTTCAGAGATACCTGTAGTGCACCTTTATAGTCACCCAGTTACGTTGTGACGTTTGGTATACCCAAAGCACTCCTACGGTATCCGGGAGTTACACGATCTCATGGTCTAAGGAAAAGATACTTGACATTGGAAAAACTCTAGCAAACGAACTATACGATCTTGTGCTATGTTTAGGATTGGGTCTTGTCCATCACATCATTCTCCTAATGATGTGATCTCTTTATCAATGACATCCAATGTCCATAGTCAGGAAACCATGACTATCTGTTGATTAACGAGCTAGTCAACTAGAGGCTTACTAGGGACATGTTGGTGTCTGTTATTCACACATGTATTACGATTTCCGGATAACACAATTATAGCATGAATAAAGACAATTATCATGAACAAGGAAATATAATAATAATGCTTTTATTATTGCCTCTAGGGCATATTTCCAACAGTAGCTAGCATGTCGATTGACACATTACCTTGATCCGCTTGTCACCCATTTACTTGATGCCTGAGTAGAAGTATAAGGTTTCGGTAGAGTAGAATGATCTCTGAGTCATTGACAGTTGAAATTTAACGCTGAGCTAGGCCAGTTGGCCCTTGTTGACCTTCTCTATCCTCTTCTACTCTGGGTGAAACTTACCATCTTAATACTGGCGCGGGCGACAGCTGAATCAAGGATTGAAGGAGCGATTGGCCGCCCTTCACGAGTTGAAGGGGTAATCAGTCGTCCGTGCCGCTTAAGGCCTAATAAGTCTTGGATTTGAAGATTGTGATAACAGTACAACCACATGCTATATGGGCACTGGCTTGGTCAAGTAAGCTAGTCAGCCTTAGGTGTCGATGTTGCCGTACCGCAGATGGGATAGCTGCCTTGCGAGGAGTATCCTCGGCATAGATGGGGGGACCGGTTTGAGGCGTACTCTTAGTTTCGTGTGCCAGACCCGGTGGGCATGTCACATCTTTGGGGGATCTAGTCCAAAGACGTCGTCACAATCTCCATGCCGGTATACCAAATGGTGTACTATACCAGCGACCATTGGTGGCATTAAGACGAGATTGTGTAGTGTGGGTAAAGTGTATGACCTCTGCAGAGTGTAAAACTATTCGAATAGCCGTGTCCACGGTCATGGACAACACATCAATCTTTCTCGA
Organism: Triticum urartu; assembly: GCF_003073215.2. Lineage (NCBI taxonomy): Eukaryota > Viridiplantae > Streptophyta > Magnoliopsida > Poales > Poaceae > Triticum > Triticum urartu. The sequence goes on along the minus strand of NC_053028.1, from coordinate 176,012,713 downwards.
CATACAGGACCTGTCTTGCTTATTCCCTCTTTGCCCCTATTCTCGAAACCTATGAAGGACGTGAGTTGATCGAGGATCCTCACTTGAAGAAAGTTATTTTGGAGATAAAACATGTTTTCATCTAAAACTGCTTTTACCAACTGCTTTATTTGTCAAACAAAATTAGCTTTATGCAAATGAGCCATATAGCCTTCCTTTGAAGCCACATGTAGCTATTAGGTCCTTCCTCGTGGGAGGCATGTTGAGTACGTAACGTACTCATGGCAATAATTTTGTTGACAACAGAGTTCCATGAAGACAAAGGTGAGGAGTACAACTACTATGGCGATCTGTAGGAGTGAGGTCACATGGACTACATCGACTGCATGTGGCTGAGATGGAGTCACTACGCATTTTACTTCCCGCTATTTTCTGATTGTAAATGTCATGAGACATCTCACTAGGTATGTCTTGTGACAAATATACTACTTGTAATGCTTTTCTGTATTCTGCAATGATATCATTTCACTGTGTTGTCAACAATGATCCTGGGGTTGACAAATATACATAGGAGGATCTGGAAGTTAATTCCAGGTTCTCACAGAAGTGGCATCAGAGCCGATGTCGACCTAGTTGCGTGGCCTTAGTTAGAAATGGAATGCCTTAGGGACTATTCTTATAAGAAAAACTATTTTCAAAAAGGATCATTCTCGTACTCTTCTCCTTCACTGTTGCTATTGTCATCTCATCTTTTTTGTCCTCACTTCTTCCTCATGGGCTGGCCAAACTAGCCCATCTTGCCAACCAGCGAACCGCTCCTCTAGTTCCTCTATACTTTCACATCCACAAAAAGAGGAAGGAAGGACCACCAAGTAGGGAAATGACCCCTCCTCCAACTCCTTTAATTGCTACCGTTTCCAAATCTGTAGATAAATAAACTGGTCCATCTCTCCCACAAGCGAACACCTCTTCTCCTCCTCTCCTCTATACGCTCACAGAGACCAAATGGCAACATCTTGAGCACTTCATCTCCTGCCTCCTCCTTTTAACTCCCCTCTCCCTTGGTTGTTTCCACAAACTGAGGAAATCTTCATGTGTGCCTCCACCTCCTCTTACAATCCCTTACCACCTCCTTCCATCTCCCTTCTCTGTTCTTCCCAAATTCATCCACGAAGTGCTGCTGCTCCATGGACGCGAGTGCTCGTTCCCGGCAACTCAGAGCACCTCCATCCATTCCCTTGCACCAGGAACTTCCCCTCCTCACCATGGATCCATTCAGAGAAGAAAGACCGCGATCTGTCGACCACAGACGAAGAATTCCGCATGTCCGTGTACACTGTTCATCGAGTTCGTCACACTGTTGCGTCACACTCGGTGAGCCTCTGTCCAATTCCTCTTGCGCATCTTCTGAACGTCACTTGTAGTATCTCGTAGACATTCTTATTCAATATATCTCTGTCTTTGCTCGCACCGATGCATGAACGGATCCCATCGACATGTACGCGTACTTTTTAGTTCCTCGGATGATGTTGTGTTCGACATATGATTTGTTTCTCATACCCATGGTAATCCCATGTGGAGTTAGGTCACTAGTTTTATCAATAAGATATCAGTATACATTTTGTAATAGTCAGTTTTTTGCCAAGACTGAAGTGAGTTTGTTCATCATTAAATTTTGTGTAGATATTTATGCTTGTGATATGCCTAGGAGTGCATGATATTTGCCCCATATTTTTTGTGTGTCTTATGACTTGCTTGATTTGTTTATTTTACCTATTATAGTTATATTTTTTTCCTAAGGTACGTGGTCGTATGATATAGCTATGTACAAGTTTATGCGAATTATTATCATGGGTAGTAGTTCTTCGATGAACTTTTGTGTTGGTTTGATATTTTTTTAGGTTCATGACATGCCTAGGAGTCGTTCCTAATTATTTTATGATTTTAGGAGTTAGATATGACTGACTAGATTTATTGTATGTATTTGTTTTATTTACCCATTATAGTTTTGTACGTTGTCTTGACCTGTTATTTTTTTTGTACATCATGTAGTCCTCTTTTGTGCATGCGTACAATTTTTGTAAAGGTTCTCAATGCTTATAATTTAATTCAATTATTCTAGGCTTTGCTTTGTTTATCGAATGATGAAATACTTCATGTTTATTTTTATTTTTATTTAGCATGGCGGTGTTTTAGATATGTTTTCAATATTCATTTACATCCATGTAGCATGTGTGTTTTATATATTTGAAACCATGCCATGTTAGGACTTGTTCAATGTCCAACGCATGTTTTGATTGAATATGTTATATGATTGCTACTTTATATTGTATGACCAATCATATGGTTAATATTGCTTGGAGAGCTACATGTTAGAAGTTTATGATCTCATATATTTTAATTAAGTAAGATTCCTTGTTGCTTTAATATCATGCCATGATATTGTGATTGTATAACTAGATGGCATAGAGAGAGAGAGAGAGAGAGAGTGTGTGTATTCATGTATTAGATCATGCCTAGTTGACCACTATGCATTTGCAAGTGTAGGTTGTACAACACAGAAATGCATGCCATCTTGTTACTCATTCTAGTATAGTATATTGCTTAATATTGTCGATGGCATGATTTAGTCTAATTTGCCTACAAGCTTAGTATGATGTGTCCATGTGTTTGCATGTTATAAACATCAATTGTTGTGTGCTACTTTCATGCTTCCATGTTCATGCATGTCAACTAGTCTCATGGAGTGGTGTCCTATTTACATGCTTTCTATTTATGTTAGTCGATATAAACTAAGTTGGGTGTTGCATTGTATTGTATTGGTATCGTAGTGCGGTATCTCGACCATCCATGTTTACACATCACATTAGTTTATCTTGTTATTGCATTGTTGTATGCCTAGCATTTGATATATTTTGTTTACCTTTCTGTTACATTATGATGTGCCTAGACATATTTCATGTAAGTAATCTTTCATGTCTTATGATGTTGTGTGTGTTATAGTTGCTTAGTTTGGTTCTTCCTTATAGATGTTTAACTTTGTTACATCTTGGTCTTATGAGTGTTTTAATACTTGTAGCTATGACTCTTATACTTAGGATGAGTCATATGTCATGACAGTAGAGTTGTGCTTTGATCACACACAGTGTGTGTATCGTGCTCTATTATTGCAAGCATGTGGTGATAATATTTCTGCTGGTGGTCATTATTATTAGTTGTCCTTTATTATTAAGAGCATATTCTAGTTTAGTATCTTATCATGATCACTCGTATGTGTGATGCTTGTGTTATTCGTTTAGACATCTAGTGAATCTATACTCACATGCCTTGTGTGGGATGTGTGTTATTATTAAGTTGTTTAATTATTTTCTACCCTAATTAGTATTGGTTTGTCTTCTTTTATAGAAATGCTTGCTAAGATTTGTTATGATTGATGTTTAGTCTTTGATTGTTGTTAACCATTATAAGTATTTGGATTGATCCAAATATTTATTCTTGGTTGAGTGTTACTCTTAATCATATCATGCCTAGGATAGCTATTCATCCATTTGTTCCATGTGTTGTATAGTTTCTTGTTAATTGTTTAACAAACGAATTGGTTTGATGTAGTAGAGCTGATCCTATTTTATTTTAATAATGTTTTGGGGATAGACCTAGATCATTTCAATTCATGTTGTTGAATGATGTATGATTGCTTAACTAGTATGGTTTGTAATGTGTGTTTGTTTGTCTTATGGAACACTTGCTTTTGAATTTATATAGTTGGTGTATATGTTTGGCTATTTTTGACCATTTTAAGTATTTAGATTCTATCTAAATATTTATTTGTGGTTAACTCTTACCTTTTCATTCCATGTTGTTATCATTTAGTTAAATGCATAGGGTGCTTCCACTTCATGTGTGTGGATGCCATTGTGTTGGTTATATAGTAGTTTCTTATATAGTTAGTCATGATGTGTAGTGGGCACTACTTGTGGTCAATAGCATAGTTTGTACCAAGACGTTAGTCTTGTTGACAAGCCCTGATTATCCATCATCAACCTAAAGCCTGTCAATTCATTGAGTCCTCTACTTACCTTCCAATCAATCTAACTCCTTTTGGAATCTCCATCTGATAAATATCTTGCTATCCATCCACCATTTGTGTTGGATGTTATTTGGATTACTTTTTCTTTTGTATTTATTTGACTTTCATTTGCTATCGTTACGACGAGTAGGGAGTGATCACGATGTTGGACAAGGATAGAACCAGGTTACAGAAGAAGGACTCAAAAACGAAGGCATGCCTCCTTCTTTGATCATACTTATCCTATGGTTTACAAAATTGCATTGAGTTTTATTGTTTCTATGTGCATGCTATTTTTAATTCTCGTAGCTAGCATGTCGATTGACACATTACCTTGATCCGCTTGTCGCCTATTTACTTGATACCTCAGTAGAAGTATAAGGTTCCGGTAGAGTAGAAATGCTTGCTTATCACCCTATAGGTGCCTTGTTGAATGATCTCTGAGTCATTGACAGTTAAAATTTAACGCTGAGCTAGGCTAGTTGGCCCTTGTTGACCTTCTCTATCCTCTTCTACTCTAGGTGAAACTTACCATCTTAATACTGGCACGGGCGATAGCTGAATCAAGGATTGAAGGAGCGATTAGCCGCGCTTCACGAGTTGAAGGGGCAATCAGTCGTCCGTGCCTCTTAAGGCCTAATAAGTCTTGGATTTGAAGATTGTGATAACAGTACAGCCATATGCTATATGGGCACTGGCTTGGTCAAGTAAGCTAGTCAGCCTTAGGTGTCGATGTTGCCGTACCGCAGATGGGATAGTTGCCTTGCGAGGAGTCCTCGGCACAGATGGGGGGACCGGTTTGAGGCATACTCGCAGTTTCATGTGCCAGACCCGGTGGGCATGTCACATCTTTGGGGGATCTAGTCCAAAGACCTCGTCACAATCTCCCTGCCGGTATACCAAATGGTGTACTATACCAGCGGCCACTGGTGGCATCAAGACGAGATTGTGTCGTGTGGGTAAAGTGTACAACCTCTGCAGAGTGTAAAACTATTCGAATAGCCGTGTCCACGGTCATGGACAACACATCAATCTTTCTCGACATACAGGACCTGTCTTGTTTATTCCCTCTTTTCCCCTATTCTCGAAACCTATGAAGGATGTGAGCTGATCGAGGATCCTCACTTGAAGAAAGTTATTTTGGAGATAAAACATGTTTTCATCTAAAACTTCTTTTATCCAACTGCTTTATTTGTCAAACAAAATTAGCTTTATGCAAATGAGCCATATAGCCTTCCTTTGAAGCCACATGTAGCTATTAGGTCCTTCCTCGTGTGAGGCATGTTGAGTACGTAACGTACTCATGGCAATAATTTTGTTGACAACAGAGTTCCATGAAGACGAAGGTGATGAGTACGACTACTATGGCGATCTGTAGGAGTGAGGTCACATGGACTACATCGACTGCATGTGGCTGAGATGGAGTCACTACGCATTTTACTTCCCGCCGTTTTCTGATTGTAAATTTCATGAGACATCTCACTAGGTATGTCTTGTGACAAATATACTACTTGTAATGCTTTTCCGTATTCTGCAATGATATCATTTCACTGTGTTGTCAACAATGATCCTGGGGTTGACAAATATAAACAGGAGGATCTGGAAGTTAATTCCAGGTTCTCACAAAGTGGTATCAGAGCCGATGTCGACCTAGTTGCATGGCCTTAGTTAGAAATGGAATGCCTTAGGGACTATTCTTATAAGAAAAACTATTTTGAAAAGGATCATTCTCGTACTCTTCTCCTTGACTGTTGCTATTGTCATCTCATCTTATTCGATTGAAATTTAAAATCTACTTCTCTACCATCTTCATTGTAGTATGTGAAACCCTTTTCCCTGCCCTGTGTGTTGAAAAGTCAGAAGCTTCACACGATGTGCCAAGAATTTCAAGATAACTTTAGCCCTTGAAGCTTTGAGTAGCAACATTTTTCCAAGAGAAGACACTTCGAGACCTCAAGAAGGCAACAACTGTCGATCATGATCCAATCGTCAACTTTGAAGATTTGGTCCAAGTATTATTGTGACCATCCATATAGGATTAGGTTGGTTAATACCCATGTAGTGGTAGGACTCGTAACTAGTAGACGCAAAACTTTTTTGTGTGAGTATCGTCTGCATATTTTTCTTCTGGCGTTTTTTTCTATGCAGTCATACTAAAACCCTATTTGCCAAAAAGAGTTGCTTTTGAGTTTTATTTGGATAGCTTCATGATTATCTGGGTGTTATCTTTTGTTTATCTTCTGGGGTATCTCCTCCTTATGTAGGATTATTTTACTCCTCTTAAACTCTTTCCCTCTTCTCTATAAACCCTGGAGGTCACCTTGAGATGAACGAAGTTGCAACAACCTGTTTGGAGATCTATTATCCAATTGAACCCCATGGAAAACTACTTTTAAGGGGGTAGTAGATGGTAATTTGTGACGAGATCAAAGATTTGAGGACCTTCATTCACAAAGAAGAAGATTTGAATAGCTTCGCAATACACCTACCGCAAGGTTTAACTTCAAAGAAGGATCAACGGTTCTTCTCTTTTAATTGGTTTATTTTTCTTGTCCTCAACATAGTATATTGTGCGTCTATGCTTCTTCTTGGAATATTTTGTTGAAGTTCATTTGCTTTTTATTGAGTGATATTCATTTCTAGACTTCCCAATAAGGAAAATAATTTATTTCTCTCTCACACACTATGTAGAGAATCCCCTAGGCTCAATGTGTGTGTGTCTCTTCTCTCTCTATTTTTCTTTTCACCAAATGGGCCAATGCTCTCTCTTTTTTGTCCTCACTTCTTCCTCATGGGCTGGCCAAACTAGCCCATCGTGCCAGCCAGCGAACCGCTCCTCTAGTTCCTCTATACTTTCACATCCACTAAGAAGAGGAAGGAAGGACCACCAAGAAGGGAAACGACCCCTCCTCCAACTCCTTTAATTGCTACCGTTTCCAAATCTGTAGATAAATAAACTGGTCCATCTCTCCCACGAGCGAACGCCTCTTCTCCTCCTCTCGTCTGTACGCTCACAGAGACCAAACGGCAACATCTTGAGCGCTTCATCTCCTGCCTCCTCCTTTTAACTCCCCTCTCCCTTGGTTGTTTCCACAAACTGAGGACATCTTCATGTGCGCCTCCACCTCCTCTTACAATCCCTTACCAGGTCCTGCCATCTCCTTCTCTGTTCTTCCCAAATTCATCCACGAAGTGCTGCTGCTCCATGGACGCGAGTGCTCATTCCCGGCAACTCAAAGCACCTCCATCCATTCTCTTACACCAGGAACTTCCCCTCCTCACCATGGATCCATTCAGAGAAGAAAGACCGCGATCTGTCGACCACAGACAAAGAATTCCGCATGTCCGTGTACACTCACTACTAGAAATCCCCATATTTCTGACGGTGAAACCTAATAGCCGACGGTCCGTCGGTTATTAGAGTAATAGCCGATGGTAGCTGCAATTGCCGACGGTTAGTGTCAACTCACAAGTATTACCACTAATACTCGACGGTATACTAGAATGCCCGACGGTGAAAATCCGCCCCTCGGGTATCCAACTTAATTGCCGACGGTTCATTATAAAGCCCAACGGTTTTTCCTACACCCACCAGGATTACATGTAATCCCCAACGGGTTTCCCTACACCCACGGGGATTACATGTAATGCCCGATGGTTAATTGTAATACCCAATGGTTTTTGGTCCCCCCTCGGGGATTACATGTAATGCCCGACGATTTTTGCCACACCCATGGGGATTAGATGTAATGCTCGATGGTGAAATTTAATAGCCAAAGGTGAAAATAAAACTCTCACCTATGAGTGAAAATGGCCGACGGTACATGTGTGCCTCTCGGTCATTTGAGAAATACTCGATAGTCTATAGTAATAACCAGCGGTTAACTTTCCCTCTCGATGATATGTTTCAATAAATGTATAATGATGGATGTTATATTCCATGTAACTCCCTATAAGAAGATTCCAATTGGAGGCACGGAGGCGCAGGGGAGCAGCGCTAGGAGGTTCATCGTGTATTTGGGAAGCTGGGACGATGGTCCTGGGTGTTCGGTAGTGACGGCTGGTACTACTACCATGCATGGGTACAAATCTGATGCAACGCGTGTGTTTCTTGTACCGGCTGATGTAGTGTTTCTTTGTGGCTTGTCGTGCTACTATGGAGTGTCATGTGACGGTGTTGGAGCATAAGGGGCTCGGCGGCTTGGATCTGCCATCATGGCCACACGATGGCACAGTGAGGGACTACAACTCAGGCGTAGTGGGCCATGGGGCGGTCTAGTGCAATTGGGATTTGAGTCCTAGTGCCCAGTTCTGGCGGTTGCGGCGGCAAACATCGTGTACACGGTATCGGCCGGTGCCATGAGCTTGAGTAGGTTGTCACTCAAATGTGCTCTGGCGTGCTGTCAAAAAGGTATGGCGGCGGCCACAGACTGCAGATGTGCTGGCGCGACGGACCATGAGGTGGCTTGACGTGTGGATACCTCTGGCTATGACTGTCGCAGTTCTGGTCTCCAGAGAGCACGGTCGGCGCATCGGATGCATGATTGCGGCTTGGAACCATGTTGGTTCTTGACGTCGGGAAGCGCTCTATTATTTCTTGCACTCGACAGGGCACAACAACTCGTGCTGCGTTCGGTGGCCATGCGTTGGACGACCGTTGGTGGATCTGGCTATTCGTGATGGAGCTTAGCCGCCGGTGGTCTCTGCGAGGTGCTGATGGCTGTTGCGGGTCTTGGGGCTTCTTTGTCGGTGGCAGCTTCGATGGTGGTGGTGATTGGTGGGCTTGTCGGAGCTTGTGCGAGATGATCTGCGGCTGAGGTGGTCTAGGAGCCTGGGTGAAGACCCTGTCTCGGCTTTTGTGTTGTGACCAGTGATGGCGGCCGCTGTGACCATCATTGACCTTCCTGGAGGTATAACTGTTCTGCTCTCGCACCAATCCCATGCGGATCCGGCCATCACGACCTCTTCGTGGGAAACCCTTGATCTTGTGTGACTATGGCGATGCCTTGGCACTGTATTCTGCACAGGGGCTTCATCTTGGGAGTTCGGCATTGGCAAGCGGGACCTACGGATGACGAGGTTGTGGTGTCTAGGCTTATGTGGCAACAATGATGGAGGTAAGCATGTTAATGACGCGGCAATTCTTGTTGTAGTCGACTCTTCTCTGACGTGTCCGCGGGATTGCCTCAGTTTGTTTTTCACCCTGAAGTCAAAGTTACGGCGGCGGGGCCATGTGGTGTGCATGGTTTGTCCTTCGTAGTTCTCCGCCAAGTTTGGAGTTGCGTCTAGAACCATCGGAGGGCATGCGAAGCTGTGTCTCCGTTGGATTTCACAGGATTCAGTCGATGCTAGTCTTTGGAGGATCTATTTGCATCTGGTTTTCGTTCGGTTTTGTTTGGGTGTTTACATATTTGATCCTTCTAATCTACGAGTTTCTTCATCGGCGATAGTTTCTGCTCGGATGTGTTGGTCCTATGGGCCTTGGCACGACGACTTCCTGATTGTCGACTACAACAAATTTTCCAGGCTCCAGCGAGTAAGGCCAGTGACGGCGACGCGCCTTCGGCTCGCTCGAGTGCTTGTAGTAGTCGCTAGATGGTCCACGGACCTAGTTGTAATTTTTATTACCTCTGTTGTTCTTTGTACTATCATGATTGAAGATGAATGGATCAATAGTTTCTCACGCAAAAAAAAGTTTGGAGTTGCGTTGTCTGGTTGCCACAATTACATTTTATGGGAACCTAAAAATAATTACTTTCGATATACTTTGTTTTTACTGAATACGTGTGGTATGTATATTAATTTTTATATAACATTCTTTTTTCAGGCTGAACCAGAGAACCATTTCACCTCGCGCCATTATTTCCCTCTTGCCCCTGAGCAAATTTTACAGCCCATCTTCTATCGGCCACGTGCCCACGTCCTCCCATCCCTCGCCCCTTTTCCCTCTGATTAAACCTCCCACGCCGCATCTTCTCTTCTCGCTTCCTCGCCGCCATGCGCCAACCCCGCCATCAGCTGTCAATCTGGCTGCGTACTTCCACCCTCGTCGCCCTCCCTAGTCCAATAACATCACCCGCTCCCTTCAAATCCCATATAGGTCTTCGTGGCCCTCAGATGTGGCAGCCCTCAGGCACGACGCTGCCGGATCTGGTCGGCTTGGCCTCGTCGCCCCAACCAATAGGTGCTCCACGCCTCTCCTCAGGGCCGTAGCGGTATTCTTCGTCGGCTCTCTATCCCTCCACCTCATGCGCCATGTATCGGCCTTCTGCCCTTTCTTGAAGCTCCTCCTCATCCAAGTGGTCACCTGATGTTGCCGAGTGGACCACGCTCACTCGCGCATTCGCCCGCCAGTACCAGGTTTGGTCGCCACCTCCTTCGCACAATTCGTCGAGCAGGTCATCTGTGTGGCGTATGTGTTCTGTTGTAATGGATGGTGGGCTTTTTTCTGGTGGTTGGGGTGCGGGATTTGCTCGTGTGTTTCAAGTTGAATACTGGGTAGATGTAGGAGATGTGCCACGGCAGGCTACTGTGGTGGTGAGATTCAGGTTGTACATCGAGGCCAATGGCCATGGTTGTTTGCATGTCTGTTTAGGTCTATTTTTTTATATGATTGTTGAAAAACAAAGCCAAGCCTATTAGTTTTGAAAATAAAGTAAGCCTATGTGTTGAAAAATAGTTTCATTAACTAGCGAATGGACATTTGGTGCCAGTGAGGTGAGCTAGCGGACTTGTGTTGATGCATATATGTTTGGCCAAGGCTAGCTAATTGCAGCAGTTGGCACTATAGTACAGAGAAGAGACACTGTGTCAGCGTGTGTAATCATGATCGGGATGTATACTTCATACTACTGTATAGCTTAACTAGCAGTCCCTGCCAAGCAAACCAATTAACATGGAAGAGACCCTCCATTCATGGATTACGTACATTCCTGGTTACTTTTCCTTCAGTTTGGGTTTGTAGATATAACTGTAAGTTTTAAAATCTCACTTTTGCTTTTCTTCACAGTATTTTGTAGTTCTGGAACATTTAACTCATGTGCCTAAGGTTGATGCAGCCACTGTCATGTTAACATCATGTCCAGTGTGTTCTTTCTCAAATATGTAGAGCAGGGGCTTCTTGTTATACTTAAATGCACTATGCTATCATGCAGGTCTAAGTCGGGCCTACCTGAAGAGCAAGAATATCAAGCTTTTGAGCTTAGGCACATGACTCAAGCCCCCAGAATCTGATGGTCTACTGAGCCAGTTTTATGCTAGGTGAGGAAGGGTGGAACAGTGAACCTTGCCACACAACGGCACCCCCTTCGCCTGATGACCTTTTCCAATCACGATGACCTCCCGTCGCTGCTAAAGGTATTTTGTTTCTTCTCTTTTCATCTGCAGACTGCAGAGTATCTTGTTTGTGTTCAGTTCTGATTAAAAAAACTAGATGTTCCAATCAAGGCAGTACTGCAGTCATGCAGCATTTACTTGTTGTAGTATTACATTTATCTGTTTCTGGATGAGATACTTTCAAAGTTGATTTATAGTGACAATGCGAGAGTTGTAGATAATTTTCTGTACTTCCAGTGTACTTGATTATTAATTCTTAGTATAAGAGTATCTAAGGGGCACAATTGGCTTGAACTCATATAGGCAAAGATGTTGCTATAATTAATTACAGTCAAATCATTTGCACAGAGAAAAATACTTCAACATTAGACAATATGGCAGGCGTCCTCCTTTCTAGCTTTTGGCTTTCCCTGTACTAGCTTTGCTCTTTGTGTCCTCAGTTTTTGAGACCTTGATACTTTTGAGAATGTACGACAAGCTTGGTTTCATTATAGCAATCTTGGTCTAACCATAGCACATGTTTCTGGACATAGGATTGTTACAGTGAATTAGAATAATGTCATGTGCTTTGAATTATATGAATGTTACAAGTAATTCAAAAAGCATGATGTGATCTGAACCGCTGCAAACTTTTAATGAAATTGAAATCAGTGTGGTTTATTGGTAGATTATTCCTTTTGTACACAGAGCAATGTGTAGTACTGTCTATCATTTGGAGTGTGTTCCTGCTGATTCATATTACCCTGAAAATTGCATGTGAAGGATCAAAAGACGAATACGTAGTTATACTGTTAGATAGCAGCTAACCAGTCAATTAGAACATCAAAGTTTTTTAATAGTATCCACAATTAAATTTCAACTGTATTGCATCATATTTAATCTCCCTTACAACTTATCTAATCATTTCTTAGGAATTGGAAACAGTACTGGAGGAATTGTGATATATGGCAAGGTGGGTGATGTCTATGGAAATGATTGTTGAGCGTTATGATACATATGGTGATGCAGGGTGACGAGTCTAATGTCTTTCGTCAAGACATGCAACAAAGTGAAGTTATGAAGTTCTGGTCAATTTAGCTTATGCATAATGCTTGGACCATAGATCTTAGTTACTATTTTGTTTTGCATTTCAAACTTCCTAGATAGATCACGGTGATCAATGTAATTTTGATGCAACTCTTCTGATATTATGAATGGTGTGCTAAATATAATAGTTTATGCTTCTTGGTCATATGTGGGTTGTGTAATTATGAGATATATTTGAAATGGAAAGCAATCCTTGAAGGGTGATTAATGGCCTACCATGGAACAGGCATCACAGCTACACAATATGCCAATGGAAACTTCACACCATCGGTGAATCTATGTATTGAGGGTGTCGTTTGGCCTCTCAACTAAATGAATCCCCGTAGGGGTTTATACACAGTCAGTGGTCATACTAGTTGACAGTTTGATCCTCCTCTCGGCTATAATGAACCCCGAGGGTCAAATATATACCGTCAACTATTACAAAAGTCGAAGGCAAGTCATAACTGTCAGAAAATAAATACCCGACGGGGAACCCTCAGCTATAAGCGTTGTGAAGTTTCTGTGAGTCGTCTGGTGACCAAAACATGTCTAACGGATCACCGTCGGCTAATTACCGTTGAAGAAGGTATTGCCCTACAGTACCGTCGGCTATTACGGTAATGGCCGACCAAGCATAGCCGACGGGAGATTGCCGATGGTGTACCGTCAGTTATGCAGAAATCCGACAGTGAGCAAAAATATCCGACGGTAATTTGACCCTCGGTTATAGTGGGAAATCTAGTAGTGACTGTTCATCGAGTTCGTCACACTGTTGCATCACACTTGGTGAGCCTGTGTCCAATTCCTCTTGCACATCTTCTGAACTTCACTTGTAGTATCTCGTAGACATTCTTATTCAATATATCTCTGTCTTTGCTCGCACCGATGCATGAACGGATCCCATCGACATGTACGCATACTTTTTAGTTCCTCGGATCCCATTGACATGAACGGATCCCATCGACATATAAGCCATAGAAACTAGAAAACAAGCAAACAATGCATTGAAAACATAATATGTCAAAAACAGAACAGTCTGTAATGATCTGAATAACAACCATGCATACTTATGTTACTCCAAAAATTCTTAAAAATTAGGACAATGTAGAGAATTTGTATATCAATCATCTGTAAAAAATCAGAATTTTTCAATGCTCCAGTAATTTTAAAGAATTCTTTGACTGGGCGCAAAAGTTTCTGTTTTTGCACAGAATCAAGTCAACTATCATCCACACTACCCCAAAGGCTTTACTTGGCACTTTAGTGAAACAAAAGCTATAAAACATGATTAATACAGTAGCATAATCATGCTAACACACAAAAACAGTAGGGGTAAATGTTGGGTTGTCTCCCAACTAGCACTTTTCTTTAATGCCTTTCTAGCTAGGCATGATGATTTCAATGATGTTCACATAAAAGTAAAGAATTGAAACGCAAAAAGAGCATCATGAAACATATGTGGCAAGCACATTTAAGTCTAACCTACTTCCTATGAATAGGGATTTTGTGAGCAAACAACTTATGGGAACAAGAATGAACTGGCATAGGAAGGCAAAATAAGTGCAACTTCAAAACTGTAAGCACATAGAGAGGAAACTTGATATTATTGCAATTCCTACAAGCATATTTTCCTCCCTCATAATAATTTTCAGTAGCATCATGAATTATTTCAACAATATAACCATCACATAAAGCATTATTTTCATGATCCACAAGCATAGAAAATTTATTACTCTCCACATAAGCAAAATTCATCTCATTCATAATAGTGGGAGCAAACTCAACAAAATAACTATTACGGGTTTGAAAATTAAAATCAAGATGACAAGTTTCATGGTTATCATTACTCTTTATAGCATACTGAAGGAAATATGCCCTAGAGGCAATAATAAACTTGTTATTTATATGTCCTTATATCATGATAAATGTTTATTATTCATGCTAGAATTGTATTAACCGGAAACTTGATACATGTGTGAATATATAGACAAAACAAAGTGTCCCTAGTATGCCTCTACTAGACTAGCTTGTTAATAAAAGATGGTTAAGTTTCCTAACCATAGACATGTGTTGTCATTTGATGAATGGGATCACATCCTTAGAAGAATGATGTGATGGACAAGACCCATCCGTTAGCTTAGCATAATGATCGTTAAGTTTTATTGCTATTGCTTTCTTCATGACTTATACATATTCCTTTGACTATGAGATTATGCAACTCCCGAATACCAGAGGAATGCCTTGTGTGCTATCAAACGTCACAACGTAACTGGGTGATCATAAGGATGCTCTACAGGTATCTCCGAAGGTGTTTGTTTGGTTGGCATAGATCGAGAATAGGATTTGTCACTCCGAGTATCGGAGAGGTATCTCTGGGCCCTCTCGGCAATGCACATCATGATAAGACTTGCAAGCAATGTGACTAATGAGTTAGTTATGGGATGATGTATTACGGAATGAGTAAAGAGACTTGCCGGTAATGAGATTTAACTCGGTATGAAGATATCGACGATCGAATCTCGGGCAACTAACATAACAATGACAAAGGGAATGACGTATGTTGTCATTGTGGTTTGACCGATAAAGATATTCATAGAATATGTAGGAACCAATATGAGCATCCAGGTTCTGCTGTTGGTTATTGACCGGAGATGTGTCTCGGTCGTGTCTACATAGTTATCGAACCTGTAGGGTCCGCACGCTTAACGTTCGATGATCATTTCTATTATGATTTATGTGTTTTGGTGACCAAAGATTGTTAGGAGTCCCGGATGAGATCATGGACATGGCGAGGAGTCTCAAAATGGTCGAGAGGTAAAGATTGATATATTGGACGATAGTATTCGGACACCGAAATGGTTCTGAAGTGTTTCGGGTATTTATCGGAGTACCGGGAGCTTACCGGAACCACCCGGGGGAAGTAATGGGCCACATGGGCTTTGGGAGGGAGGCACACCAGCCCACAAGGGGCTGGCGCAGCCCCCACTTGGAAGGGTCCGAATTGGAGTGCAAAAGGGGGCGGCACCACCTTTCCTTCTCCTTCCCCCTTTTCCCTCTCCGGTAAAAGGAAGGGGGGTCCGAATTGGACTTGGAGTCCTACTAGGACTCCTCCCCTTGGGAGCGCGCCTTAGCCGGCCTCCTCTCCCCTCACTCCTTTATATACATGGGAGGGGGCGCCTCGTAGACACACAATTGTTCCAAGCCGTGTGCGGTGCCCCCTCCACCGTTTACTGCTCCGGTCATATTGTCATGGTGCTTAGGCGAATCCCTGCGCGGATCACTTCACCATCACCGTCACCACGCCATCGTGCTGACGAAACTCTCCCTCAACACTTTGATGGATCAAGAGTTTGAGGGACGTCATCGAACTGAACATGTGCAGAACTCGGAGGTGCCGTACGTTCGGTACTTGATCGGTTGAATCGAGAAGACGTTCGACTACATCAACCACGTTAAACTAACGCTTCCGCTTTTGGTCTACGAGGGTACGTGGACACACTCTCCCCCTCTTGTTGCTATGCATCTCCTAGATAGATCTTGCGTGACCGTAGGAATTTTTTTGAAATTGCATGGTACGTTCCCCTACACATACATGTCATGATAATAATCATCATAGATGGCAACTTTATTCTTATCAAAATCAATTGAAAGCTTTTCCAAAAGAGTGGAATAATTACTAAATAAAGTCATGACCTCTCCAAATCCACTTTTATCATAATAAAATTCAACATCCTCCAAAATAGTGGGATAATTATCTAGAGTTAATACTCTTCCAAACCCACTTTCAATGATAATTTTATTCAGACTGTAAAAGATATAAGTGAAGTTCATAGAGCATTCTATAAATAATATAAATTTATTAATATCCAAGCTCAAAATATATAAGTGAAGCACACGAAGCATTCTATAAAGCCATACTCAAAAGATTTAAGTGAAGCACATGAAGCATTCTATAAATCAATGAAGGACTATCTCATACTAGCATGGTGCATAAAGGAAATGAAAGGAAAAATAAATCAAAAGACACATATCATGTGAACAAAACAAAAGCCGAGGTATACCCATAATTGTTGAAGAAGAAAGATGGGATGCCAACCGGGGCATCCCCAAGCTTAGATGCTTGAGTATCATTTAAATATTTACTTGGGGTACCTTGGGCATCCCCAAGCTTGAACTCTTGCCTCTCCTTATTCTTCTCATATCGGTAACTCCTCGTTCTTCGAACACTTCATCCACACAAAACTCAACAAAAAACTTTGTGAGATCCGTTAGTATAATAAAGCAAATCACTACCTCTAGGTACTGTTGTAGACCCATTCCAATTTCATATTAGCATTATACCTATTGTATTCCAACTTCACCATGGTTCATACCCCCCGATACAACCCATAGATTCATCAAAATAAGCGAACAACACATAGAAAACAAAATCTGTTAAGAACATGATAGTCTGTAGCAATCTGGATCTTTCATATACTTCTGTAACTTCAAAAATTCTAAAAGAATAGGACAATCTAAGCAATTTGTAGGGCAGTCGTGTAGAAATTTCAAGATTTTATCATGCTCCAGTAAAAAAAATAAGAATTCAAACACTACACGCAATGTTTCTGTTTTTCTGCTGTACACACCAAACAAGCAATTTAAACATTCTAAAACCAAACCTTGGCACCTTAATTTTATAATACAATGAATATATACAAGGGTATACTTATTTTTGAGAAACTTCCATGAAAAAGTCTACATTGTTTCCATGATCATGAACACAAGTGTTCAAGGTCGACCCTCACTTCTCCAATGCATAACCTTCCAATCACTTATCTTTTTCAAAAAGTTTTTAGGCATAGGAGGCAAATATTTTTTTTCGGTATTTCCATTTTGTAATTTTTTGTTTGTTTCACCACAACTAAAAAAAGGGAAAACAAAATCTAATTAATGAATTAAGCAAACAAGCATACACGAAAATATCAACCCCACGCTATTGCTCACCGGCAACAGCGCCAGAAAAGAGCTTGACAATCCTCAAGTGCAAGGAATCATCATAGGACTTTCCAAAGGTGGAAGTGATAAGTATGGAGTGTCGAACCCACAAGGAGCTAAAGGTAAGATCAATATTCTCTCAAGTCCTATCTTCCACTGATACGACTCTACGTACACCGAACGCTTGCTTCCAACTAGAAATGAGAAATAAAACTACGTTGTGGGTATGAAGAGGATAACTTTCCATGATATCAGATAACTAAAATATAAAAGTAGGTGCTGTTATCATAAAGTTAGAATATATTACTATATATTATAAATAGCGAGTGTGGAATAATGATGGGTCGGTGTGCAGAATTATCCTAGGTGATTGTTAACAAGATCGGTAATCATTATTGCAATTTCATATGAGGGAGAGGCATAAGCTAACATACTTTCTCTTCTTCTATAATATGCACTTATGATCGGAACTCTAACATGCATCCAGAACTACTAAAGATCATCAAGGTAAAACCCAACCATAGCATTAACATATCAAGTCCCCTTTATCCCATACGCAACAACCCCCTTACTCGGGTTTAAGCTTCTTTCACTCTAGCAACCCACTATAAGGGAATCATGAAAGTATTGCAACACCCTACAGCGGGAATCCTTCACGTGTGCGTGGCATGGAAGGCACCATAGGACAGCACCAAAATAAGACATACAACTCAAACCAATCTATATCATCAATCAACCCAAAAGACAAAAGAAATCTACTCAAAACATCATAGGATGGCAACACATCATTGGATCATAATATGTGGCATAAAGCACCATGTTCAAGTAGGGGATTACAGCGGGGTGCGGGAGAGTGGACCGCGTAAAAGAGATGAGGATGGTGATGTTGATGAAGATGATCACCGTGGCAATGATTTCCCCAATGGCACTCCGACGCCATCAAGAGAGAGGGGGAGCGGTTATCCCCTTTGTGCTTCCTCCTCCATGGCCTCCCCCTTAGATGGGGAAAGGTTCCCCCTCTGGTCCTTGGCCTCCATGGCGATGGTGACCCCTCCGGCTTCCTCCTCCATGGCCTCCGGTGATGTTCGCCCCCTTTGGCAGGGTGCGAGAGAGGGCCTAGATTGGTTTTTCGTGGCTACAGAGGCTTACGGCGGCGGAACTCCTGATCTCTCTTTTGTTATGGGTTTTTTTGTATTTATAGGAGGAGTTGGTGTCGGTTTCACGTCAGGGGCCCCACAAGGCGATCACAAGGTCGAGGGGCGCGCCCTAGGGGGGGACCCTTGTGGCGGCCCGGGACTCCTCTTCCGTATCTTTTTCTTCCAGTATTTTTCATATTTTCTAGAAAAATTCTCTGTTAATTTTCAGCCCGTTCCGAGGACTTTTATTTCTGCAGAAAAACAACACCATGTTAGTTCTGCTAAAAACAACGTCAGACTGGGTTAGTTCTAATCAAATCATACCAAAATCATATGGAATCATTGTAAACATGGCATGAATACTTCATAAATTATAGATATGTCGGAGACGTATCATGTTCATGTTGATGCTCAACCTAGTAATGATACTGATGTGGAGATTGAACCTGCTGTTGATCTTGATAACCCACAATCTAAGAATCAACGCTATGATAAGAGAGACTTTGTTGCTAGGAATCAAGGTAAAGGCAGTTAACCATGGGTTCAGAAGCCCGTGCCATTTCCCCGTCAATCATCCAAGAAAATGGATGATGAGGATTTTGAGTGCTTTGTTGAAATGCTTAGACCTGTCTTTTTGCGTATGCATTTGACTGATATTCTGAAAATGTCTCCTTATGCCAAGTATATGAAAGATACTGTTACAAATAAAAGAAAGACACCGAAAGCTGAAATTTCCACCATGCTTGCTAATTATACTCTTAAGGGTGGAATACCAAAGAAACTTGGAGATCCAGGAATACCAACTATACCATGCTCTATTAAAATAAACTATGTTGAAACTGCTTTATGTGATTTGGGAGCCGATGTTAGTGTTATGCCTTTCTCTTTGTATCGTAGACTTGAATTGAATAAGTTGACACCTACTGAAATCTCTTTGCAAATGGCTGATAAATCAACTGCTATAACCATCGGTATTTGTGACGATGTGCCTGTTGTGGTTGCAAACATTACTATCTTAATGGACTTTGTTATTCTTGATATTCCTGAGGACGACAGTATGTCGATCATCCTTGGTAGACCCTTTTTGAACACTGCAGGGGCTGTTATCGATTGCAACAAGGGCAATGCCACTTTTCATGTTAATGGTAATGAGCATACAGTACACTTTTCGAAGAAACAACCTCAAGTGAATATCATCAATTCTATTGGAAAAATTTCAACTATTGCTATTAGAGGTTTTGAATTCCTTCTTCCTACTATTAAAAAGAAATATGATATTCTTATTGTTGGGGACAAGCATATCCCCGTTGAGGAAACCTAGTGTTATTCGGAAGTTCTCCGGTTTCATGTCATTCAGAAGAAGTTTGTTAATAAGACTTGCTCAGCCTTGTTAATTGATTCCTTTTGATGGGCATGAGATGGATGAACTTAGAGAGCACAACTTTCTGTACCCACCTTTTACTTTCTGTTATTTAAAATAAATAAAGCAAAAATATGATTATCCATCTATTTTCTGAATTATCCGTGCAATAAAAAAGTCCCAAAAATAGAATTTCTCCAAATGCCCTGAAAATTTAGTATGATTTTTTATAGAATATTTGAGAATTTCTGGCACTAAGAACACACCAGGGGGCTGCACTAGTGGGCCACAAGGGTGGAGGGCGCGCCCTACCCCCTAGGCGCACCCCCTACCTTGTGGGTCCCACATGGGTCCCCCTCACTTATTCCAGCACCCATCCACTTCGTCTTCCTCCAGAAAAAATCATCCCATTGTTCAAACTCGTGTTCTAGCTCATCTTGCTGCCATTTTCGATCTCCTTGTGCAAAGCTCCATTTGCAAAACTATCTTGGGGGATTGTTCTTCGATATGTGACTCCTCCAATGGTCCAATTAGTTTTTGTTCTAGTGCTTTATATATTGCAAAATTTTGCTGCTGTGGTGACCTTGTTCTTGAACTTGCATGTCAAATTTATATGGTCCAAAGTAGTTTTGATGCATGATATAATTTCTAGACACTTGTAGGAGTAGTCACTAAAAAATTCAGAAATTTTCCAGAGGAAGAACAATGTTTAGAACGATATACCAAGGTGGTCCCTCAAGCAAGAAAGCCCCAAGGCTCGTGATACGTGAGATGGATCTTGAACCACCAAGGGAAGCTCGAGTACGGCCTTGCGAATGGCAGTTGGATCAATTCATGGTTCATGCAGGTTTTAAAGAGGAATTTGATGTGTAGGTACAAAATGTTAATATTGAGGACTTTGTGTCAGATAAGTGCAGGCAGTACTACCACCTCATTGATTCATTCGTACGAAGATTTGAGTTTACATCCTAGCGCAATAATCATACTGTCTATTTGATCTTTATGATAAATCTGAAGGAAATATGCCCTAGAGGCAATAATAAAGTTGTTATTTTATATTTCCTTATTCATGATAAATGTTTATTATTCATGCTAGAATTGTATTGATCGGAAACCTTGATACATGTGTGAATACATAAACAAACACCGTGTCCCTAGTGAGCCTCTACTAGACTAGCTCGTTGATCAAAGATGGTTAAGGTTTCCTGACCATGGACATCAGTTATCATTTGATAACAGGATCACATCATTAGAAGAATGATTATGGACAAGACCCATCCGTTAGCTTAGCATTATGATCGTCCAATTTTATTGCTATTTCTTTCTTCATGTCAAATACATATTCCTTAGACGATGAGCTAATGCAACTCCTGGATACCAGAGGAATGCCTTGTGTGCTATCAAACGTCACAACATAACTGGGTGAATATAAAGATGCTCTACAGGTATCTCCGAAGGTGTTTGTTGAGTTGGCATAGATCGAGATTAGGATTTTTCACTCCGAGTATCGGAGAGGTACCTCTGGGCCCTCTCGGTAATACACATCATAAGCTTGCAAGAAAATGACTAAAGAGTTGGTCACGCGGTGATGTATTACTGAATGATTAAAGAGACTTGCTGGTAAAGATATTGAACTAGGTATGAAGATACCGACGATCGAATCTCGGGAAAGTAACATACTGATAGACAAAGGGAATAACATATGTTGTCATAACGGTTCGACCGATAAAGATCTTCGTAGAATATGTAGGAGCCAATATGGGAATCCATGTTCCACTATTGGTTATTGGCCGTAGAGGTGTCTCGGTCATGTCCACATAGTTCTCAAACCCGTAGGGTCCGCACGCTTAACGTTCGATGACAATATAGTATTATATGAGTTATGGGATTTGGTGACCGAATGTTTTTCGGAGTCCCCGGATGAGATCACGGACATCACGAGGAGTTTCGAAATGGTCGAGAGGTAAAGATTATATATAGGACGATGGTATTCGGACACCGGAAGTGTTCCGGAGGGTACCGGGTACATAGCGGGTCACCGGAAGGGGTTCCGAGCACTCTCGGCAAAAGATATGGGCCTTATGGGCCAAGAGGGGAAACGCACCAGCCACAAGGGGCTGGTGCGCCCCCCATATGGGCCGAACCAAAGAAGAAGGAAAGAGGGGAAGGGAGAAGGAAAGGGGGGATTCAGCTTCCCCCTTCCTTCCCTGCTCCCACCTCTTTCCTTCCCCCTCCGGCAAATAAGGTAGGGGGCGCCGGCCATGGGGAGACCCCAAGTAGGATTCGTCCTACTTGGGCGCTTCCTGGCTGCCTCCCCTCCCCCTCCCACCTATATATATGTGTGTGTGGGGGGGGGGTAACACACACCAGACAATTGTTTAGCCGTGTGCGGCGCCCCCCTCCATCGTTTACTCCCCCGGTCATATTTTCCTAGTGCTTAGGCGAAGCCCTATGAGGAACACTTCACCATCACCGTCACCATGCCATCATGCTAACGGAACTCATCTACTACCTCGAAGTCTTGCTGGATCAAGAGGGCGAGGGCCATCACCGAGCTGAACGTGTGCAGAACTCGGAGGTGCCGTATGTTCTGTACTGATACGTCTCCAATGTATCTATAATTTTTGATTGTTCCATGCTGTTATATTATCAATCTTGGATGTTTTATAATCACTTTATAGTCATTTTATATCTTTTTTGGTACTAATCTATTAACATAGTACCAAGTGCCAGCTGCTGTTTTTTGCCTGTTTTTTACATCGGAGGAAATCAATTCCAAACGGAGTCCAGATGCAATGAAACTTCATGGAGATTTTTTATGGACCAGAAGACACCCAATGGGCCAAGGCAGCACCTGGGGGGGTGCTCTGAGGGGAGCACAACCCACCAGGTCGCGCCAGGAGGCCTAGGAGCGCCCTGGTGGGTTGTGCCCACCTTGGGTGCCCCCTCTGGACCGCCTCTTTGCTCTATAAATACCCCAATATTTCAGAAACCCTAGGAGAGTCGATGAAAATCAATTCCAGCCGCCGCAGAGTCCAGAACCACCAGAGCCAATCTAGACACCATCAAGGAGTGGTTCACCAATTCCATTGGTGCCTCTCCGATGATGCGTGAATAGTCCTTTGTAGACCTTCAGGTCCGTAGTTAGTAGCTAGATGGCTTCCTCTCTCTCGTTTGATTCTCAATACAATGGTCTCTTGGGGATCCATATGATGTAACTCTTTTTGTGGTGTGTTTATTGGGATAAGATGAA
The DNA here is from genome assembly GCF_003073215.2 of Triticum urartu. Taxonomy (NCBI): domain Eukaryota; kingdom Viridiplantae; phylum Streptophyta; class Magnoliopsida; order Poales; family Poaceae; genus Triticum; species Triticum urartu. Next base: position 175,989,539 of record NC_053028.1, on the reverse strand, counting down.
CTTTGAGTTTATGACCAGATCTATCTTTTTATATCCATGAAAGTTATTTGAGTTTCTTTGATATCTTATATGCATGATTTCTTATAGCCTCGTATTTCTGCTCCAATATTTGGGTTTTGTTTGCACAACTTGATCTATTTATCTTGCAATGGGAAGAGGTGCTTTGTAGTGGGTTCGATCTTACGGTGCTTGATCCCAGTGACAGAAAGGGAACCGACATGTATGTATCATTACTGCTAAGGATAAAACGACGGAGTCTATCTCTACATAGATAGATCTTGTCTACATCATTTCATCATTCTTATTGCATTACTCCGTTTCCCCATGAACTTAATACACTAGATGCATGCTGGATAGCGGTCGATGTGTGGAGTAATAGTAGTAGATGCAGGTAGGAGTCGATCTACTAATCTTGGACGTGCTGCTTATATAATGATCATTGCCTGGATATCGTCATGATTATTTGAAGTTCTATCAATTGTCCAACAGTAATTTTTTTACCCACCGTTTGCTATTTTTCTCGAGAGAAGCCACTAGTGAAACCTATGGCCCCCAGGTCTCTTTCTCATATTATTTGCCTTTATGAACTACTTTTCCTTTGCTTTTATTTTCAGATCTATTAAACTAAAAATACAAAAATACCTTGCTGCAATTTATTCTTATTTATTTTATTTGGCATTCGATCTATCAATATACTACAGTTTATCTCATATCCGTTTGCGTATCTTGGGGCGCTGCTACCCGAAAGGCATTGCCAACCCCTTTTACACGTTGGGTTGCGAGTATTTGTTATTTGTGTGCAGGGGCTGTTTACGCTGTGTTGCTTGTCTCCTACTGGTTCGATAACCTTGGTCTCATAAATGAGGGAAATACCTACCGCCGCTGTGCTGCATCATCCCTTTCTCTTTGGGGAAACACCGACGTAGCATGAAGCCGCATGAAAAGGAATTTCTGGCGCCGTTGCCGGGGAGGATCTTCAACATATACCGGGTTCCTAATCACAAATCTCATCTCCTCGCAATTTACATTATTTGCCATTTGACTCTCATTTTCCCCTCCCCCAAATCACAAAAAATTGCCGTTTTATTCGCCCCTCTTTTTCGTTCACCTTTTCTTGCCGGATCTGTTTTTTAGTGCAATCTTGTTGTGTAGTCATCATGACTCAAGAGAACACCAAATTGTGTGATTTCTCAAACACCAACAACAATGATTTAATTGGCACTCCGCTTTCTCCTCCCGCCACTAGTGCGGAGTCTTGTGATATTAATATTGCTTTGCTGAATCTTGTTATGAAAGATCAATTCTCCGGTACTCCTAATGAGGATGCCACGTCCCATCTTAATACCTTCGTGGAACTATGCGATATGCAAAAGAAAAAAGATGTGGACAATGATGTTGTGAAGATGAAATTATTTCCGTTTTCTTTGCGTGATTCTGCAAAAAATTGGTTCTCTTCTTTGCCTCGCAATAGTATCGATTCTTGGAATAAGTGCAAACATGCTTTTATCACTAAATATTTTCCACCTGCAAAAATTGTTTCCCTTAGAATCTAGATCATGAATTTCAAGCAACTTGAACATGAGCATGTTGCAAATTCTTGGGAAAGAATGAAAATGAAGCTAAGGAATTGCCCAACTCATGGGTTAAATCTTTGGATGATCATACAATTTTTTTATGCGGGATTGAATTTTGTTTCTCATAATCTTTTTGATTCCGCTGCGGGTGGTACTTTTATGGAAATTACTTTGGGTGAAGCCACTAAATTGCTTGATAATATTATGGAAAATTATTCACAATGGCATACGGAAAGAGTTCCCACTAGTAAAAAAGTTAATTCAGTTGTAGAAATTTCTTCTCTGAGTGAAAAAGTTGATGCTCTTATGAAAATGGTTGCTAGTAAAAGTGCTCCTATTGATTTCAATGATATGCCTTTGTCTACTTTGATTGAGAAAAATAGTGATTCCATAGATGTGAATTTTATCTCTCGAAATAATAACAATGCTTATAGAAGGAATTTTAATCCTAGGCCTTTTCCTAGTAATTCCACTAATAATTATGGTAATTCCTATGGAAATCAATCTTATAATAATAGGAACACCTCTGATCTTGAGAATAATATTAAATAATTTATCAACACGCAAAAAGTTTTCAACACTACCATAGAAGAAAACTTGAATAAGATAGATGATTTATCTAGAAGTGTTGGTAGAATTTCTCATGATGTGGAAAATCTCAAGATGAAATTTTTTGTGCCTAAAGTTGAGGAATCAATTAAATCTCTTTATGTTTCTATGGATGAAAGTAACAAAGGAACCACTATGCTTAGAGCTAAAAGAGATTTTTTAGAAAAAGCGTTTTCTAGTGATTATTTTCGCAAAAGTGAAGAAGATCTTAAAATGATTGGTGTTTCTTCTATTGAGTCCTTGTTTAGTAAAGTTAAGATTGATGAAAAAGGGACTGGTGAAGAGTCAACTTTAGTTAGAAGGCGTCCCGCTATTTCAGAGGGTGAAAATCTTGTCGAGAAAATTGATAAAAGTGGGTTTGAAGAGGTAAAGACTTTAACTAGTGATTTGCCCACTCTTTTGGATTACAAAGACTTTAATTATGATAATTTCTCTTTGATTGATTGTATTTCTTTATTTCAATCCATGATAAATTCACCCCATGCTTATGAATAAAATAAAGCTTTTACTAAACATATTATTGATGCTATGATGAAAGCTTTAGAAGAAAAGTTGGAATTAGAAGTTTCAATTCCTAGAAACTTGCATGATGAGTGGGAACCTACTATCAAAGTCAAGATTAAAAATTATGAGTGCTTTGCTTTATGTGACTTGGGTGCTAGGGCTTCTACAATTCTGAAATCTTTATGTGTTGTGCTTGGTCTTACCGATATTGAAGAATGCTCTTTAAATTTGCACTTGGCGGATACTACTATTTAAAAGCCTATGGGAAGAATTAATGATGTTCTCATTCTTGCAAATAGGGATTATGTGCCCATATATTTTATTGTTCTTGATATTGATTGCAATCCGTCTTGTCCAATTATTCTTCGTAGACCGTTTTTACGCACTATCGGTGCCGTGATTTTGAAAGAAGGCAACATTAAGTTACAATTTCCTTTGAGGAAGGGTATGGAATACTTCCCTAGAATAAGAATTAGGCCACCATATGAATCAATCATGAGGGCATCTTATGGATCTTGAAACAAGATGACAAAACTTAGATCCTTGCTTTAAGCCTAGCTAAGGGCGTAAAACTATAACGCTTGTTGGGAGGCATCCCTATGAATAAAATTTATTTTTGCTTTTTGCTTTCTGTTCTTTAGTGTTTGCAAAATTATGGTACTGTTATGATTGTTTTTTTTTGTGTTTTAATTAGTGTTTGTGCCAAGTAAAGCCTTAAGGATATTCTTGGGTTATAGTTGTTTGATCTTGCTGAAAAAACAGAAACTTTTTTGCTCGCGAAAATAATTTTCATTTTTAACCAGAGAGCGATAAAATACCAATTCCTTTTGCAAAAGACTAATATAAAAATTTCTCAGGTCTTCCAAATGTCTCAGAATTTTTGGAGTTTCAGAAGTATTCGAATTACCCAGATTGCGACAGACTGTTCTGTTTTTGACATATTCTGTTTTGTTTGTGTTGTGTGCTTGTTTTGATGGCTCTATGGTTTTTTTGATGAGATTTTGCCATAGAAAAGTTGGAATACAGTAGATATAATGCAAGAACAAAATATGAATTGGTTTGTTATAGTACTTATAGTAGTGATTTGCTTTCTTATACTAACGGATCTCATGATGGTTTTGTTGAGTTTTGTGTGATTGAAGTTGTCAAGTTTCGGGTTATCTTATGATGGATGAAGGAATAAGAAGTAAGAAAAGCCTAATCTTGGGGATGCCCCGGCATCCCAAGCTATTATCCGAAAGGGAGCAAGCAACTAAGCTTGGGGATGCCCTGAGTGGCATCCCCTCTTTCTTCTAACGACCATCGATATTATACTCGAAGCTATATTTTTTCGTCACATACTATGTGTTTTGCTTGGAGCGTCTTGTATGATATGAGTCTTTGCTTGTTTTATTTTGTGTTTTAAGTCTTTATTCCTTACTGGACACACCTATTCGAGAGAGCCAAAATTATGTCATGATTTGTTCGAATTGCTCTCTATGCTTCACCTAAATTTTTGTGAGCTATGGACTTGCTCTAGTGCTTCACTTATATCTTTTTGAGCATGGTGTGCTTTTGTATTTTTGAAGAAATGCTCTCTTACTTCACTTATATTTATTTGAGAGTTAGTAAAATTTTCAAGAAATTCTCTCTTACTTCACTTAAATTAATTTGAGAGAAAGAAATATTATGCTCTTGATCTTCACTTATATTTGTTTGAGCTTATCAAAAGCAACATATGAAAATTAGTTCCAAAGTGATAGATATCCAAGAAGGATATAATAAAAACTTTCATGAAGATCATTGGACAAAATAAACTTGATTCTTAGTAATATTTTTGAGGTACGATGATGTGATATGTGAGTCATGTTGATGAGTAATTATGCTTTAGTAAGAATATTGATGTTAAGGTTTGTGATTCCCTATGAAAGCACGAAAGCCAATAATTATGCAATGAAATTATATCCTACTTGTGGTGCATTATTCGTTGTTAATTATGCTTAATGCTTGCTTATGATATTATTCATTTCTTGGTTGGTCGCTTCTCAATCTTTTGCTAGCCATCATTTTGTATGATCACTACTTGTGCATCCAAAATCCTTTAAACCAGTTTTGCCACATGAGTCCACTATATCTACCTATATGCAGTATTCTTTTGCCGTTCTAAGGAAATTAGTATGTGCCATCTCTAATATTCAAAATAAATTTCTGTTTCCTGTGCTCGTACCGCTAACAAGGCGGTGTGGGGTGGCTAATATTTTCCATGCTAGATGTGTTATTCTCACAGTGAGTGTTTATTCACTTGTCATTGCACGAGAGTAAGGCAAAGGTATTAGGGATGCCCAATCCCGAAATGAAAAATGAATTTAATTTATGTTGTCAAATAATAAATTCCTTGGAAAGTGTAGGTATGGAGGGCAACCGTGGATACAGATAGCCATGGAAAGTGAAAGTATGGCTGAAAAAGAATAAACTTTAATTTCCTTTTGGGAACTGCCTATGATATATCTAGCATGGAAAGTGTTGGGAACTATCGGTGTCAAAACCGGCGGATCTCGGGTAGGGGGTCCCGAACTGTGCGTCTAGGCCGGACGGTAACAGGAGGCAGGGGACACACTGTAGTTTAAGCTTCCAAACCTGAGCTGGTGGCCAGGGGCGTAACTTTCGATATGCTCTAGATGGCCAAGTGAATTGGCCCGTAGTGCAAAGCCGCCGAACACGAAGATCTGTCCGGGGAGGAAAGTCTCACCCTGGACTGCATCGCTATCGATGATAGTAGGAGCCATCAAGCCTAATGGCGACAACATAGAGGAACTCTCAATGAAAGCACCAATGTCGGTGTCAAAACCGGCGGATCTCGGGTAGGGGGTCCCGAACTGTGCGTCTAGGCCGGATGGTAACAGGAGGCAGGGGACACAATGTTTTACCCAGGTTCGGGCCCTATTGATGGAGGTAAAACCCTACGTCCTGCTTGATTAATATTGATGATATGGGTAGTACAAGAGTAGATCTACCACGAGATCAGAGAGGCTAAACCCTAGAAGCTAGCCTATGGTATGATTGTATGTTGTCCTACGGACTAAAACCCTCTGGTTTATATAGACACCGGAGAGGTTAGGGTTACACAAGGTCGGTTACAAAGGAGGAGATATACATATCCGTATTGCCTAGCTTGCCTTCCACGCCAAGTAGAGTCCCATCCGGACACGAGACGAAGTTTTCAATCCAGTATCTTCATAGTCTAACAGTCTGGCCAATCGATATCGTCCGGCTATCCGGAGACCCCCTAATCCAGGACTCCCACAGTAGCCCTTGAACCAGGCTTTCAATGACGATGAGTCCGGCGCGCAGTATTTTCTTCGGCATTGCAAGGAGGGTTCCTCCTCTGAATACTCCACTGAAGAATTTTGAATATAAGGATAGTGTCCGACCCTGCAAAATACGTTCCACATACCACCATAGAGAGAATAATATTTCCAAAAATCCAATTTGCTGACTTGTTTTGGCAACAGGACATTACGTCACGGCCCGGTGATTATTCGAACTGTTTCCTTTAAATAGCCCCGCACATAACGCGAGGCAGTTTTTTGACACGTCTTGTCAAAACAGAGATCGTGTCCCCTTATCACGGGATTCCCATCAATACGGGTGTGGGTAACCCAACCGCACCATTGATTATGGCGCTTGGGGGATGAGCGAGTTTTACGAGGCTAGTGGGGACGTATAGTTTCGTCTACCCATATAAAGGGATAAGGATTCACTTTTCCATCCACGCCTTCTTCCTCCTTTGCTCATCCACCTTCGCACACTCGAGCTCCAGCGCCCAAGTTCGCATTTCCTACCTCGACCTTCTCCAACCATGTCTGGAGCGGGAGGCAGGTGGATGGTCTCCTGCGTTACGGAGGGACACGTCAAGAAGCTGAGGAGAGCCGGATACTTGCCCGATGACATTGCGCACCGGCTCCTAGAGGAGGGGCAGCTCATCCCCCCTAGGCCCCATGAGAGGGTAGTGTTCCTCACCCATTTCCTTCGTGGACTGGGATTTCCTCTCCACCCATTTGTCCGAGGGCTCATGTTTTACTACGGCCTGGATTTCCATGATCAGGCCCCGAACTTCATCCTCAACATCTCGGTGTTTATCGTCGTGTGCGAGGCTTTCCTCTGCATCAGGCCCTACTTCGGCTTATGGCTGAAGACCTTCAACGTCAAGCCGAAGGTAGTGAGCGGCTGTCAGGCGGAGTGCGGAGGCGCCATGGTGGGCAAGATGCCCAATGTCACATGGCTCGAGGGCTCCTTCATGGAGACAATAAAGGGGTGGTAGTCAGGGTGGTTCTACATCACCGAGCCGCGTGACCCTATATGGGTAGCGGACCCCCGAGTTCCGATCTGGCTTCCCCACATGGCTCACCTCCTGGCAAGAGAAGGGCCTGTCCTAGGGTAGTTCGGGAGAGCTGACCGGACTCCCAACATGTATTCAAAACATGGTCAACAAGAAGCTCAAACTCGTCAACGTAGTCCAGGTCATGCTCATCCGCCGGATCCTCCCGTGCCAACAACGGGCCTTCAACTTGTGGGAGTTTGACCCGGCGCAGCACCGAACACTGAGGTCCCCCCTCCCACTACTGAGGATCGCGGATTCAGCGCGAAGTGTCAAGCCCGTGCGGTAAGCTGTTTTACCTCTCACATACTTTTTATAGATTGACTCCATGCGGGATCTAAACTCCCGTGCCTTTGACAGGACTGGCAGGAGACGGCCGGACAGATCGACTATCCGGCTCCTTTGCCCGAAGGCCCAGCAAACGCTCTTCTGGCAAAGATGCTGACTCCGGCTCCTTATACGGTGCCGGAGAAGACCAAGAAGGCCAAGGGAACCCGGTAGAGTTCCCGATGCCAGACGTCGTCGGACTCACCGTCTGATTACTCTACGGCACTCTCCTCCCCCGAAGACGAGGAGGCAGAAGAAGACGCTCCCCCACCAGATGGGGGAGACAAGAAGAGGAAGGCCGCCCCAACTGAGGAGGCCGAAGGGTCCAAGAAGGGAAGGACTCTCCTTCCCGACAGTTCCACCACCGCTGCCGATGGCGAAGACGAGTGGCCGTAAGTATTCGGATACCAGAGTTACTCATAGCGTCCCTTTGCCGCACTACTTCACCTAACGCCGAAATATGATTATGCAGGCCGCCCAGATCCCGTATCGATGTATCATCGGACGGCTTCCTGGGCTCGTCGGATATGGATAGCGATCCAGTTCCGACCGCCACCTCCCCTCATCCTGCGGACGACGCCGAAGTGCTGTCTCATGAAGCACCGGGTCGAGGGGAGACAGTCCCGGAGGCGCTTCAAGGCGGCCTCCCGAACTATGGGAGCAGAGGGGACAAAGCCCCTGAGGGCTCCGAGCTCGGCCCTCAACCGGACACCGCATCAGAACCTCCAGTGGTTCTGGACTCGGGCAGGCGGCCTCCTTCTATGAGGGGCAAGACGCCTGCACCAGCGACCTCTGTCCATCCAGAGGCGCCGGACAATCTGCTGGAAGCGCTTCACAGCGCTTCCATCGACGAGGAGCCCCGCACTATTATGAGTGCGGTGATCCAGAAGGTTCAGTCTGCCAAGAGCGGATTGACTGAAGCCTGTGCCAGCCTTCTAACAGGCTTTGAGGTAAGTGTTTAAAGTATAGGAAAAAAATTACCGCATAGACAGTAGCCCCTGATGCTCTGTTTGGTGTTCGCAAAGAAAAGCCGAACAGAGGATCAAACAATATCGCAGGAGTCTAATATGAGTATGCATATGCAGGCTTCGATGCTTGCGTCTGCCGCACTGACTGCGGAGGTCGCCGTACTGAAGCAGGACCTTAAGGTGTCCCAGGACAAGCTCGGCCTTACCAAGAGGTAGCTCGAGGAGAACAAAGGTAAGTAGTACCTAGTCTGTGCATATATATAAAAAGAATGCCATTGCAAAATGACAGGATTATCATGAATTTTCCTGGGGCCGCGACCGAAGTGGCGACCCTAAAGCAAGCGCTGTCCGAGGCCGAAGATCAAGCGGCCAAGGAGCGCACCGAGCGAGAGAAGCACGAGGCTCAGGTGGGCGAGGTGCAGCAAGAGCTCCAGGCTCTCGTGGCGAAGCACGAGGTGTTGGAGCTTGACTCAAAGACACGAGAGTCTGAGCTTGCCGCAGCCCTCGAGAGCGCAAAAAGTTCCAAGGCCGAAGCCCAAAAGGCCCTCCAGGAGATCGACGCAATGAATAAGATAGCGGCGGGTAAGGCTTTCTATATGCAAAGCAAGCATGTAAAAGTAAATTACCGATTACTTACCCGAATCTGGAGCTCTCCAGGAGCATTCGCAGATTTTCCCCGCAGTGTGTCTGATGCCGCACAATTTTACCAGGCCAAGGATGGAAGCTCAACGGAGAAGCTGTTCTGGTCTCAGTATACTGAGGCCGAACACCCGGTGCCAATGAGCGACCAGCTGAAGCAGATGGTCGAGCTACATAAGGCGGCCGAACAGGCCATGAAGGGCTTTATAGTCCGGCTGTGGCCTGGCGACGCCCTTCCGAACAGCTTCTTCGGCCTAGTGAGGCGGCTTGTGGATGCCTACCCGCGGCTGGAGGTCGTCAAGCGATCCGTCTGCATTGAAGGTGCACGCCGGGCTTTCACCTGTGTGAAATTGCAGTGGGTCAAGCTAGACGCCGTGAAGTTGATCAAGGGCCGCCGGAGGGCAAGGAGCACCGCCACCCCGAGATGTACTACGAGGGTGTTCTATCAGGTGCCCGTCTCATAGCGGACGAGTGTTCAAAAGATGTAATATTTGAGTAAGACTTGCTCGTTTTATCCTGTATTTATGAAAACTTGTTTCATATGCGCTATGCAACGCTTGTTTAAATTTAAAATATTGCCTTCTGTTTGGCTGTTTATCCAATCTGAGAGATGGCTAGTCCTCGGCTTCTGCCCCCATGCCACGAGTGCTGGGGTGTTCGGGATAAACCTGAGCACTCTTGTTCCCATGTTTGGGTCCTTCGAGGGAGGTGCTCAGCACAGCGAACAAGGCAACCAGACTAATGATGCTTTATCACTCTCACTTAGCCATAGAATTCTATAATTTTAAATTTCAGCGAAGCCCCTGGTATTCGGAAGGCCGAATTCGGGGCGTGATACACGCCTTTAAGCCGGACAGGGCCGAACCCTCGCTCTAAGAGGCATAAGTCTTTAGGGACTCGAAAACCTTGCCGAACAGCGACCAGTCTCTCGCCTTATCATGATAGTCAGTTTTAGCTTTCTCTACTGAGGTGCTGAACCCAGCAGAACCGGGGCACAATCGCAGTAGTTCTCCTAGCGCTACCTTAGCCGATAGAGCGGAACGTAAGGTACCAAAACATAGGAGCCGGGCAAACCCAACATTTGACAAAAGACATGATTCGGAGCTGATGCATATAATGCTATAAGTTCGGGGTGCCGCACTTGTGAAAGTGTTCGGACTTTTCACACTGTATTGTGGGATACGTAAGCCCCTGGTGTATTGGCCGTACCAAAGTGTACGGTTGCAAGGGTCATTAATGAACACATAGATATGTATATAACAAGAATGCAATAATAGTCGTAATGTCATGCATTGTTTATTCAAAAAATTGCGTTAAAGCAAAATGATACAGATAGTGCGATAAGCAAAGAGTTGGACTATGTACCTTCCAAGGGCAAGCTGAGGAATGATATTAAATCGAATATTTCACTCGTTACTGTAACCCACCTGGGAATTCCATGGTGTGACGTAGCTGTCTGCCTCCTTGGTTGCTGCATCATGTGTTCGGCAATAGTGCTGCCGGACAGTGTTTCCAGAGAATAAGGTCCTGAAAAAAGAGAAAAATAACCAAACGGCAAGCCCCTAGTGCGGTTTAAGCCGCGTCTTGGGGCGTGCCACGGTTGTGCCCCCCTCCCCACCTGTGCCCATGGTATTTTTAGTGCGGAATTATGTACGCGTGGCACAAGTTTTGCCGTTTGGCTGGGACTGGGTGGGGGCCGCATTGCTACACGAGCTCAGATCGCGCCAGGCGGTCTAGCTGCTGATTGCTCCGAGCGCGCTTGAAGGTGTCCGGGTCTTGAAACGCCGAATTGGTTGATTGCCTTGAGAGACTGCTTTGCGCTTCTGCTGCTAAGGCCGCAGTGTGCTCCTCCGTTCGGAGAGAGTGCTCTGTGTTTCCATTGACTGTAATAACCCCGCGAGGTCCTGGCATCTAGAGCTTGAGGTATGCATAATGCGGTACCACATTGAATCTTGCAAATGCGGTTCGCCCAAGCAGTGCATGATAACCACTGCGGAACGGGACTATATCAAAGATTAACTCTTCGCTTTGGAAGTTATCCGGGGATCCGAAGACCACTTCCAGTGTAATTGAGCCTGTGCAATGGGCCTCTACGCCTGGAATGACGCCTTTGAAGGTCGTTTCTGTGGGTTGGATCCTTGAGGGGTCTATACCCATTTTGCGCACTGTGTCCTGATAAAGCAGGTTCAGGCTGCTGCCGCCGTCCATAAGGACTCAAGTGAGGTGAAATCCGTCAATGATTGGGTCCAGAACCAGTGTGGCGAATCCGCCATGACGGGTACTAGTGGGATGGTCCCTGTGATCGAAAGTGATCAGATATACGTCCCTGAGCGCACGCTTTCGCTCCCTCTTGGGGATGTGGGTTGCGTATATCATGTTCATCGTCCGCACTTGTGGGGGAAACCTCTTTTGTCCTCCAGTGTGTGGCTGCCGGGGCTCCACCTCGTCCTCGCTATGTGGCCCCTTGTCCTTGTTTTCGGCAATTAACTTGCCGACCTGCTTGAATACCCAACAGTCCCTATTGGTGTGGTTGGCTGGCTTGTCGGGGGTGCCGTGTATCTGACATGAGAGATCGAGTATGCGGTCCAAACTAGACAGGCCCGGTGTACTTTGCTTGAATGCATTTTTCCGCTGACCAGGTTTAGAGCCTTTGAATCCGGCATTGACTACCGTATCCTCAGTATTATCGCTGTTAATGCGGCGCTTATGTTTGTTGCGACGTGACCTACTATTGCCGTCCTTGGTATCTGAGGTACCATGGTTCTTTGACATATTGTTACTACGAGCTAGCCAGCTGTCTTCTCCCGCACAGAAGCGGGTCATGAGCGTCGTGAGGGCTGCCATAGATTTCGGCTTTTCCTGACCAAGGTGCCGGGCTAGCCACTCATCCCGGATGTTGTGTTTGAAAGCCGCTAAGGCCTCTGCGTCTGGACAGTCGACGATTTGATTTTTCTTTGTAAGGAACCGAGTCCAGAATTGTCTGGCCGACTCTTCTGGCTGCTGAATTATGTGGCTCAAGTCATCGGCATCTGGTGGTCGCACATAAGTTCCCTGAAAGTTGTCGAGGAATGCGGCTTCCAGATCTTCCCAACAGCTAATGGAGTCTGTTGGCAAGCTGTTAAGCCAATGCCATGCTGGCCCTTTGAGATTTAGTGGGAGGTATTTGATGGTGTGTAAGTCATCACCGCGGGCCATGTGGATGTGAAGGAGGAAATCCTCGATCCATACCGCAGGATCTGTAGTGCCGTCGTATGATTCAATATTTACAGGTTTGAAACCTTCTGGGATTTGATGATCCATTACTTCGTCTGTGAAGCATAAAGGGTGTGTGGTGCCTCTGTATTGGGCTATATCGCAATGCATCTCGAATGGGTCTTGCCCGCCGTGTTCGGCCCGACCGGATTTACTTTTACTATATCCGGCGTTATGTTTATCGTCTCGCATGGTGGTGTGCCCTCGTGATCCATAGATCGATCTTGCATGCTTTGCTTTGTCCTCCAATATGTCTCGCAGGTCTAGCGTATCTCCCCATGCCTTTTTATTTGAATGGCGTCGGAGTGCGGGCTGAGTTTTTGGCTGGAATGCCTCTCTATCGCGGCCATGAGGTGGCCGATCAGCCACGTCATACGCTTCTTCCTCCAGTCGTGGTAGCAACCTGCATTTTGGGTAACTCTTGGAGGGGCACTCGAGTTTATATTCCTCGGCCGTGAGGACTTCAGTCCATCTGTCAGCTAGCAGATCTTGATCAGCTTGAAGCTGCTGCTGCTTTTTCTTCAGGCTATTTGCCGTGGCCATAAGCCGGCGCTTGAAACGCTCTTGTTCGACGGGATCCTCTGGTACGGCGAATTCATCGTCGCCGAGGCTTGCCTCGTCTTCTAAGGGGGGCATGTAATTATCATCCTCATCTTCCCCGTCTGCCGTTCTCTCAGGAGGGCTGGCTCCTCAATCCTCCTGCTCTAAATCTTGCTGGAGGGGATTGTTGTTGTCTTCGGCACTATCCAGAGTGTTATTATCTCCTATGCCGGTATCACCACTTTTGCTTTGGCGGGACTTAGAGCGGCGACGCTGACGTTGGCGCTTGGGTTGCTTCTTGGAGGGGTCATCCTCCCCTATCTCGTCGCCATTGCCTTCTTTGGATGTATCCACCATGTATATATCATATGATGAGGTGGCTATCTAGTGCCCCGTAGGCAGTGGTTCCTCTTCGTCTCTCGCATCGTTGTCCATACCGTCGATGTCTTCGGAGTCGAAGTCGAGCATGTCGGTTAAGTCATCGACAGTGGCTACTAAGTGGGTGGTGGGTGGGTCGCGAATTTCTTCGTCGTCCGCATCCCAGTCCTGCCGGACATAGTTCGGCCAGGATCCTCCTGATAAGGAGAGAGACCTTAATGATTTTAGTATGTCGCCAAAGGGTGAGTGCTGAAAAATATCCTTGGAGGTAAACTCCATGATCGGCGCCCAATCAGATTCGATAGGAACGGGCGCAGGCGGTTCGGAGTCCGTGGCCGGAGAAGGATCCTGTAGTTTATCAACACGGCTCAAGTGCAAGGTAGGGTCGATGTTAGGCTTGATCACCACTGAGGATGAGACTTCCGTGGCGGGGTCCATCCACCCGTTCGCGGAAGGCGCAATCGGCTTCGAATTGAGGGTCAGAGCGACTGCCGGTGCGATCTCCTGAACACTGTCCGATGGTAGAGCTAAATCGTACTCATTATGACCGCGTGACGCACAAGGCAGGGGCTTGAATCCGTCGAAGATCAAGTCTCCGCGGACATCGGCCGTGTAGTTTAAGCTTCCAAACCTGAGCTGGTGGCCAGGGGCGTAACTTTCGATCTGCTCTAGATGGCCAAGTGAATTGGCCCTAGTGCAAAGCCGCCGAACACGAAGATCTGTCCGGGGAGGAAAGTCTCACCCTGGACTGCATCTCTATCGATGATAGTAGGAGCCATCAAGCCTAATGGTGACAACACAGAGGAACTCTCAATGAAAGCACCAATGTCGGTGTCAAAACCGGCGGATCTCGGGTAGGGGGTCCCGAACTGTGCGTCTAGGCCGGATGGTAACAGGAGGCAGGGGACACAATGTTTTACCCAGGTTCGGGCCCTATTGATGGAGGTAAAACCCTACGTCCTGCTTGATTAATATTGATGATATGGGTAGTACAAGAGTAGATCTACCACGAGATCAGAGAGGCTAAACCCTAGAAGCTAGCCTATGGTATGATTGTATGTTGTCCTACGGACTAAAACCCTCCGGTTTATATAGACACCGGAGAGGTTAGGGTTACACAAGGTCGGTTACAAAGGAGGAGATATACATATCCGTATTGCCTAGCTTGCCTTCCGCGCCAAGTAGAGTCCCATCCGGACACGAGACGAAGTCTTTAATACTTTATCTTCATAGTCTAACAGTCCGGCCAATCGATATCGTCCGGCTGTCCGGAGACCCCCTAATCCAGGACTCCCACAGGAACTCTAAGTCGTTTTTGTTGGTGGGAAAAGTATGCCCCTCAAAATGTTTTTATCTCTCAATTTTCGCTTTGAGCTCTGGCACCTCTACAAATCCCTACTCCCTCCATGAAGGGCCTTTCTTTTACTTTATGCAATTTTTATTTTTGAATTTGAGTCTCCATATTCTCTTATAAAGCACCAACTAGGAGGCACTATGATTGTACTTGAGCATTGGGTGTAGTTAATATGCGAGTGTGTTTCATGAATGGATCGATGATCGAGCATAATGGGCTAGTGATAGCTTATTTTAGCGTCGATATTTTGAAAGACATGGTTGCTTGTTGGTATGCTTGAGTATTTAAGTTATCATGTCAAAACTAGACTATTGCTTTGAACAATATAAAAGTCCAAATGTCCATGATATATGAGGGAGTCCTGGATTAGGGGGTCTCCGGACAGCCGGACTATATCCTTCAGCCGGACTGTTGGACTATGAAGATACAAGTTTGAAGACTTCATCTCGTGTCCGGATGGGACTCTCCTTGGCGTGGAAGGCAACCTAGGCAATACAGATATGTATATATCCTCCCTTGTAACCGACCTTGTGTAACCCTAGCCCCCTCCGGTGTCTATATAAACAGGAGGGTTTTAGTCCGTAGGACAACATACAATCATACCATAGGCTAGCTTCTAGGGTTTAGCCTCTACGATCTCGTGGTAGATCAACTCTTGTAATACTCATATAATCAAGAACAGTCAAGCAGGACGTAGGGTATTACCTCCATCAAGAGGGCCCGAACCTGGGTAAACATCGTGTCCCCTGCCTCCTGTTACCATCCGCCTTAGACGCACAGTTCGGGACCCCCTACCCGAGATCCGCCGGTTTTGACACCGACATTGGTGCTTTCATTGAGAGTTCCACTGTGTTGTCACCGTAAGGCTTGATGGTTCCTTCAATCATCGCTAGCGATGCGGTCCAAGGTGAGGTTTTCCTCCCCGGGAAGATTTTTGTATCCGGCAGCTTCACAATGCGGGCCAATTCGCTTGGCCATCTGGAGCAGATCGAGAGCTACACCCCTGGCCATCAGGTCAGATTTGAAAACTTGAACTACATGATCGACACCCGCGGAGACTTGATCTTCGACGGATTCGAGCCCATGTTGGACGCTGCACAGTCGCGACGAGAATGAAGAAACTCTGCCGTTGGACAATGTTCGGGAGATCACATCTGCTACTCCGGCTACCAATCCAAAACAAATTGCACCATCCGAGAGCGGAGGGATAGACCCCACCATGGAGGCTGCACTCTCAGTGGCGATAGAGCCGGATACTGACTTTACCCCTTAAGAGAGCCGCATCGCCAAACCACTGGACTCTTCTCCGCCCACGGGCCCCGAGCCGCCTGCATCCGCACCCATCGAATCCGATTGGGCGCCGATCATGGAGTTCACCTCCGCGGATATCTTTCAGCACTCACCTTTCGATGATGTGCTAAATTCACTAAGGTCTCTCTCCCTGTCAGGAGAACCTTGGCTGAACTATGTCTGGCTAGAATGGGATGCAGATGATGGAGAAATTCACCGCCCACCCACCACCCACTTAGTAGCCACTGTCGACGACTTAACCGACATGCTCGACTTCGACTCCGAAGACATCGACAGTATGGACGACGATGCAGGAGACGAACAGGAACCACCGCCCACAGGGCGCCGGACCACAACTTCATCACATGACATATACATGGTGGATACACCCACAGAGGGCAATGGCGAAGAGACAGCGGAGGATGCCCCCTCCAAGCAACCCAAGCGCCAATGTTAGCGGCGCCGCTCTAAGTCCCGCCATAGCAAAAACAGTGATAACAGTGCACGATCAAGATGCAAACGGCGAACATAGTACGGATTCCGCATCCAAACACGGCGATGCCAAGGATAAACCTCATCAAACCCCGTCTAGGGAGGAAAACAGTCTGGACGAAGATGCACACATCATCCTGGAAACACACTTGTAACAAGACAACCTCCGCAGCGAGGAGCCTGAAGAAACAGAAGCAAAGGCTTAAGGATGCACAAGATACACTCAACGGCAGGTGGAACAAAGTGCTCGACAAGGAAACAAAGTACGATGGAAGTTACCACACAAATAGCTATCCAAAGCGCAAACTATTACCAAAATTCGACGATGAGGCCTTAGAGCCCACACAGCCAAAGAATGATATGGCCAGCCGGCCGAATCCACCACCTTGTGAACGCGATAGAGCGGCTAACAAAGTCGTGCATAAGTCAACACACGATCTACGTGAGAACTTGCGCCAAAAATCCGGCGCGACTAGATCCATCTATGGATCTAGGAAGCGCGCTACGGTACAAAACCAAAACCGAATACTACAACCGTCCGAACACCATGGCACATCCCAATACAGGGGTGCCACACACCCCTTATGTTTCACTGATGAGGTGCTGGACCACGAATTCCCAGAAGGATTCAAACCGGTGAACATAGAGGCGTACGACAGGACCACAGACCCTGGAGTCTGGATCGAGGACTTTATCCTCCATATTCATATGGCTCGCGGAGACGATCTCCATGCCATTCAATACTTGCCCCTCAAGCTTAAGGGGCCAGCTTGGCACTGGCTGAAAAGCCTCCCCGAAAACTCAATTGGAAGTTGGGAGGAGCTCGAGGACGCTTTTCGGGCTAATTTTCAAGGGACTTATGTCCGACCTCCGGATGCAGACGAATTAAGTCATATAATCCAACAGGCCGGAGAGTCCGCCCGAAAGCTTTGGAATAGGTTGCTCACTAAGAAGAACCAAATCATCGACTGTCCGGACGCCGAAGCCTTAGCAGCTTTTAAACACAGCGTCCGAGACGAATGGCTCACCAGACACCTCGGCCAAGAAAAACCGAGAACAATGGCAGCCCTAACAAGCCTCATGACCCGCTTTTGTGCGGGCGAAGACAGCTGGTTGGCCCATAGCAGCACCAACGACCCAAGTACATCCGAAGTCAGGGAAGGCAATGGTAAACCATGACGCAACAAAAACAAGCATCGAAATAAAGAAGGTAGCCTAGATAACACGGCGGTAAACGCCAGATTCAGGGGCTCCCCACCAGGTCAGCGGAAAAAGCCTTTCAAAGGCAGCAGAGAAGGACAATCTGGTCTAAACAAAATTCTTGACAAGCTCTGTCAGATTCACGGAACCCCCAACAAACCTGCAAATCATACCCACAGATAATGTTGGGTCTTCAAGCAAGCCAGCAAGCTAAACGCCAAACACAAAGGGGAGGAGACACCAAGTGAAGACGAGGATGAACCTCGCCAGCAAAACACTGGAGGACAGAAAAAGTTCCCACCAGAGGTTAAAACGGTAAACGTGGTCCATGTGACGAAGAGGAGAAGCAAGCATGCACTCCGAGACACACGCGCCATCGAGCCCGTCACCCCTAGGACCAACTCTTGGTTGGCCTGCCCGATCACTTTTGATCATAGGGATCATGCGACAAATATCCGGCACGAAGGACTGGCGGCCTTGGTGTTAGACCCAATAATAAACAGGTACCATCTTACACGAGTCCTCATGGACGGCGACAGTGATCTAAATCTAATATATCAGGACACAGTCCGCAAAATGGGGATAGACCCGACACAAATAAGCCACAGTAATACTACCTTCAAGGGAGTAATACCATGCTAAGAGGCCCGTTGTACGGGCTCTCTACTGCTAGAGGTGGTATTCGGTTCTCCCGATAACTTCCGAAGCGAAAGGTTAACTTTCCACGTCGCTCCATTCCAAAGTGGTTATCAAGCACTACTCGGAAGAACGACTTTCGCTCGTTTTAACGCATTATGCCTTTCTCAAGCTAAAAATGCCCGGTCCACGTGGCGTCATCACAGTTAGCGGAAATACCGAACGTTTCTTACGTCCGGAAGAGGATGCAGCAGCTCTAACAGCCGTGAACTAGACGGCCTCACCAACCAGAAAAATGGCAGGTCGTCAAGACCACGGACACGGTTAGACGAGTCCGGCGTTCCATCACATATACATAAGATTGGTTTGATGATCAAACCCTCAAAGATGATACCAGGGGCTTCTCGCGTGTAATCAGGGCCAACCCGGCTCAACTTGATTTCTCTTGAATTTTGATAGTTCATTGATAATAACCAATTCTTCTTTTTTTTGGCACGGCAACTTTCACCTAAGTTCTTTCCTTTTATAGGTGACAATCGCGCTACACCCGTCCAGGACACGGCACAATGGAGACACAGGCGCAGACGTGCAGCAGGGACCCGCCCAATGGTTTCTTTTTAGATTAAGACCCTGCGTAAACCTTTTTTATTGTCTCTTGTTGCTCTCATCCTCCGTATACTCCACACAACCGAGACGGATGCTGACGTTATTGGCATGTGGCCACGTCAGGATACTTTTGGTTGGAATGCCTCTCTATCGCGGCCACGAGGTGGCCGATCAGCTGTATAATACGCTTCTTCCTCCAGTCGGGGTAGTAACCTGCACTTTGGGTAATTCTTGGAGGGGCACTCGAGTTTATATTCCTCGACCGTGAGGACTTCAGTCCATCTGTCAGCTAGTAGATCTTGATCATCTTGAAGCTGCTGCTGCTTTTTCTTCAGGCTATTTGCCGTGGCCATAAGCCGGCGCTTGAAGCGCTCTTGTTCGACGGGATCCTCTGGTACGGCGAATTCATCGTCGCTGAGGCTTGCCTCGTCTTCGGAGGGGGCATGTAATTGTCATCCTCCTCCTCTCCGTCTGTCGCTCTCTCAAGAGAGCTGGCTCCTCCATCCTCCTGCTCTAAATCTTGCTGGAGGGGATTGTTGTTGTCTTCGACACTATCCGGAGTGTTATTATCTCCTGTGCTGGTATCACCACTTTTGCTTTGGCGGAACTTAGAGCGGCGCCGCTGACATCGGCGCTTGGGTTGCTTCTTGGAGGGGTCATCCTCCGCTATCTCGTCGCCATTTCCTTCTTTGGGTGTATCCACCACGTATATGTCATATGACGAGGTGGCTTTCCAGTGCCCTATAGGCGCTAGTTCATGTTCGTCTCCTACATCGTCGTCCATACCGTCGATGTCTTCGGAGTCGAAGTCGAGCATGTCGGTTAAATCATCGACAGTGGCTACGAAGTGGGTGGTGGGTGGGCGTCGAATTTCTTCGTCGTCCGCATCCCAATCCTGTTGGCCATAGTTAGGCCAGGGCTCTCCTGACAAAGAGAGAGATTTTAGTGAATTCAGAATGTCGCCGAAGGGCGAGTGCTAAAAGATATCTGCGGCGGTGAATTCCATGATCGGCGCCCAATCGGATTTGATTGGCAGGGGCGCGGACGGTTCGGAGTCCGGAAAAGAGTTCGGGACCTTGGGGTCACGGGCTTCACAGAGGATTAGGCTGGTGTTCAGCTTGATCGCCGTTGAGACTGCAGCTCCTGAGGCGGTGTCTAGCCACTCTTCCTCGATTGGCGCGGGCGCGGCCTCTGGGGTACTGTTCGGCAAAACCAGGCGTGCACCTTCAATGCAGACAGATTGCTTGAGGACCTCCAGCCGTGGGCAGGCATCCACAAGCCGCCTTACCAGGCCGAAGAAGCTTTTCGGAAGGGCGCCGCCAGGCCACAGCCGGACTATAAAGCCCTTCATGGCCTGATCGGCCGCCTTATGTAACTCGACCACCTGCTTCAGGTGGTCGCTCATTGGCACCGGGTGTTCGGCCTCAGCATACTGAGACCAGAACAGCTTCTCCGTTGAGCTTCCATCCTCGGCCTGGTAAAATTGTGCGGCATCGGACACACTGCAGGGCAAATCTGCGAATGCTCCTGGAGAGCTCCGGATTCTGGTAAGTAATCGGTAATTTACTTTTACATGCTTGCTTAGAAAGCCTTAGACGCCACCATTTTCTTCATTGCGTCGTTCTCCTGGAGAGCCTTTTGGGCTTCGGCCTTGGCACTTTTTGCGCTCCCGAGGGCCGCGGCAAGCTCAGACTCCCGCGTCTTTGAGTCAAGCTCCAACGCCTCGTTCTTCTCCACGAGAGCCTGGAGCTCTTGCTGCACCTTGCCCACCCGAGCCTCATGCTTCTCTCGCTCAGTGCGCTCCTTGGCCGCTTTATCTTCAGCCTTGGTTAGCGCTTGCTTCAGGGTCGCCACCTCGGTCGTGGCCCCTGGCAAATATACGATGATCCTGTCATTTTGCAATCGCGTCTTCTTTTATATATACATATCTATAGACAGGGTATTACTTACCCTTGTTCTCCTCGAGCTGCCTCTTGGCAAGGCCGAGCTCTTTCCTGGACCCCTCGAGGTCCTGCTTCAGTACGGCGACCTCCGCAGACAGTGCGGCGGACGCCAGCAGCGAAGCCTGCATATGCATATTGACATACTTATATTAGACTCCTGCGATATTATTTGATCCTCTGTTCGGCTTTTCTTTGTGAACACCGAACATAGCATCAGGGGCTACTGTCTATGCAGTAATATTTCTACTACATTTTAAAACACTTACCTCAAAACCTGTTAGAAGGCTGGCACAGGCTTCAGTCAAACCGCTCTTGGCGGACTAAACCTTCTGGACCACCGCACTCATAATAGTACGGTGCTCCTCATCGATGGAAGCGCTGCGAAGTGCTTCCAGCAGATTGTCCGGCGCGTCTGGATGGACAGAGGTCACCGGCACAGGCGTCTTGCCCCTCTTAGAAGGAGGCCGCCTGCCCGAGCCCGGAACCACTGGAGGTTCCGACGCGGTGTCCGGCTGAGGGCCGAACTCGGAGCTCTCAGGGGCCCCGTCCCCTTGGCTCCCGTAGTCTGGAAGGTCTCCTTGAGGCGCCTCCGGGACTGTCTCCCCTCGATCCGGTGCCTCTTGAGACAGCACCTCAGCGTCATCGGCAGGATGAGGGGAGGTGGCGGTCGGGACTGGATCGCTATCCATGTCCGACGAGCCCAGGGAGCCGTTCGATGATACATCGATACGGGCTCGGGGCGGCCTGCATAATCATATTTCGGCGTTAGGTGAAGTAGTGTGGCAAAGGAATACTATGATTTACTCTGGTATCCAAATACTTACAACTTCCCCAGGGGCTTGGCCATGGGCAGCCACTCGTCTTCACCGTCGGCGGCGGTGATAGAGTAGTCCGGAAGGAGAATTCTCCCCTTCTTGGACCCTTCGGCCTCCCCAATTGGGGCGGCCTTCCTTTTCTTGTCTCCCCTGCCTGGAGTGGGAGCATCTTCTTCTTCCTCCTCGTCTTCGGGGGAGGAGTGTGCCGCAGAGTTATCGGACAATGAGTCCGATAACACCTGGCGCCGGGAACTCTTTCGGGTTCCCTTGGCCCTCTTGGTCTTCTCCGGCACCTTCTAAGGAGCCGGAGTCAGCATCTCCGTCAGGAGAGCGCCCGCAGTATCTTCGGGCAAAGGGGCTGGACAGTTAATCTCCCCCGACGTCTCCACCCAGTCCTATCAAAGGCATGGAGATTAGACCCCGCACATAATTAAGCTAGGGAAAATAACTATCCTACGGGACGTATTGAACTCACCGAACGCGCTAGGTGCTTTGCGCTTAGTCCGCGGTCCTCGGCGAGAGAAGGAGGGACCTCGGCGCCCTTGAACAACACCTTCCAGACGTCCTTGTGCATCGTATCAAAGAGCTCGCTCAGAGTCTGGTGCCGGGCTGGGTCAAACTCCCACAAGGTAAAATCCCGTTGTTGACACGGGAGGATCTGGCAGATGAGCATAACTTGGACTTTGTTGACAAGCTTGAGCTTCTTGCTCGCCATACTCTGGATACATTTCTGGAGTCCATCCAGCTCCACCGATGAACCCCACAACAAGCCCTTCTCTTTCCAGGAAGTGAGCCGTGTAGGGAATCCGAACCAAAACTCGGGGGCTGCCGCCCATTTGGCGTCGCGCGGCTCGGTGATGTAGAACCAGGCCGATTGCCATCCCTTTATTGTCTCCACGAAGGAGCCTTCAAGCCATATAACGTTGGGCATCTTGCCCACCATGGCTCCGCCGCATTCTGCTTGTTGGCCTCGTACCACCTTCGGCTTGATATTGAAGGTCTTTAACCACAGGCCGAAGTGGGGCCGGATGCGGAGGAAAGCCTCACACACGACAATGAACGCCGAAATGTTGAGGACGAAGTTCGGGGCCAGATCATGAAAGTCCAGCCCATAGTAGAACATGAGACCACGGACGAATGGATGGAGGGGAAACCCCAGTCCACGGAGGAAGTGGTGGAGGAAAAGTACCCTCTCGTGAGGTTCCGGGGTAGGGACGATTTGCCCCGTAGCGGGCAGCCGATGCGCGATATTCGCAGCTAAGTATCCGGCTCCGAGCAGCTTCTTGATGTCTCCCTCTATGACGGAGGAGACCATCCACCTGCCTCCCGCTCCGGACATGGTTGGAGAAGGTTGAGGTGAGAAGTGCGTATTTGGGCGCTAGAGCTCGAGTGTGCAAAAATGAATGAGGAAAGGAGGAAGAAGGCATGGATAGAAAGGTGAATCCTTATCCCTTTATATGGGCGGACGAAACTAAGCGTCCCCACTTGCCTGGTAAAACTCTCTTATCCCCCAAGCGTCGTAATCAATGGCGCGGTTGGGTTACCCATGACCATATTGACGAGAATCCCGTAATAAGGGGACACGATCTCTGCTTTGACAAGACATGTTGAAAAACTGCCTCGCGTTATGTGTGGGGCTAGTTAAAGGAAACGGTTCGAATAATCACTGGGCCATGACATAATGTCATACTGTCAAAACAAGTCAGCAAATTAGATTTGCGAAAATATTATTCTCTCTACGGTGGTATGTGGAACTTATTTTGCAGGGTCGGACACTATCCTCGTATTCAAATTCTTGTGTGATGTATTCGGAGAAGGAACCCGCCTTGCAATGCCGAAGACAATATTGCGCGTCAGACTCATCGTCATTGAAGCCTGGTTCAGGGGCTACTAAGGGAGTCCTATATTAGGGGGTCTCCGGATAGCCGGACTATCTCCATTGGCCGGACTGTTAGACTATGAAGAGACAAGATTGAAGACTTCTTCTCGTGTCCAGATAGGACTCTACTTGGCGTGGAAGGCAAGCTAGGCAATACGGATATGGATATCTCCTCCTTTGTAACCGACCTTGTGTAACCCTAACCCTCTCCGGTGTCTATATAAACCGAAGGGTTTTAGTCCGTAGGACAACAACCACAACATACAATCATACCATAGGCTAGCTTCTAGGGTTTAGCCTCTCCGAAGGGTTTTAGTCCGTAGGACAACAACCACAACATACAATCATACCATAGGCTAGCTTCTAGGGTTTAGCAGGACGTAGGGTTTTACCTCCATCAAGAGGGCTCGAACCTGGGTAAAACATCGTGTCCCCTGCCTCCTGTTACCATCCGGCCTAGACGCACAGTTCGGGACCCCCTACCCGAGATCCGCCGGTTTTGACACCGACACCCAGGGAGAGAGAATGTCAGATTCTTCCCCTTGGTTATCCTCCCTCGCAGAGGCGCTCATTCCCTCGGTTGGAATAATTAGCGAGTGATGCCCGCTTTCACCCTCTTTATTCTCCCCTTCATCTTCCTTTGAGGGCACTAGATAAGGTGCCGGCTCAAGCATCTTTTCCAGCATCGGATTGTCCAAGCTCTCAGGAAGGGGGGCCGAACACCTGATCATCCTCGCCTTTGTTATCCAGTCCTGGTCAAAGAGTGACTCTTTAGAATGATGCCATGATAAATAAAAGGACGGCGAGTTCGGCCATGGGATTACTTACTTGGGTAGCAGGGCGGTTGCATCTCAAACCCACATCCTCGGAGGTGTCCGGACACTTTATTTGGTGTCCGAAGAACGATTTGTACATCTCTTTGAGCGTCATGCCGAGGAAATTCTGAATAGCTCGCGGTCCTTCCGGGTTGAATTCCCACATACGGAGGGGCCGGCATTTGCAAGGCTGGACTCGACGAACTAGCATAACTTGCATTACCATAATCAGACTGAAATTTCTCTCAAAGAGATCTCGGATACAGCTTTGCAGTATTGGCACGTCCTTTGCTGTACCCCAGCTCAGCCCCCTGCTGATCCATGACATCAATTGCGGTGGGGGGCCCGAGCGAAAGGTGGGGGCGGCTACCCACTTGGCACTTCGGGGAGCTGTGATGTAAAACCACTCCCGCTGCCACAATCTGGACACCTCTGGGAAGGAGCCCTCTGGCCATGGAGCATCAGCGATTTTGCTTATTAAAGCACCTCCGCACTCTGTGTGCCGCCCCTCGATCATCTTCGGCTTCACATCGAAGGTCTTGAGCCATAGGCCGAAGTGAGGGGTAATGCGGAGGAAGGCCTCACATACGACAATAAATGACGAGATGTGAAGAAGGGAGTCCGGGGCTAGATCATGGAAATCCAGCCCATAATAGAACACAAGACCCCTGACAAAGGGATCCAGAGCGAGGCCTAGTCCTCGGAGGAAGTGGGAGATGAACACGACACTCTCGGTGGGTTCGGTAGTAGGGACGACCTGCCCTCGGGCAGGCAGCCTATGTGAAATTTCGGCGGTCAGATATCTGGCCTCTCTCAGCTTCTTGATGTCCTCCTCCGTTATAGAGGAGGGCATCCACCGACCTTGAAGGTTGGATCCGGACATAGTTGAAGGTCTGAATCGCCTGACTTGAGCTTTGGGTGTTAGAACTCGAGGCGGGGGAAGGATTCGATTGAGCACGAGAGGGAGAAAGAAAAGGCCTTGTCCTCGTTATAAAGGGGGTGAATATTAGGCGTCCTCCTCGTGGCCATTTGGGACTTGCCTAAGATCTGGGAGTCATACCAACAGGCACGGTTGGGTTACCCATGTCTGTATTGATGAGAATCCCGTGATAAGGGGAACACAATCTCTGCTTTGACAAGATGTGTCAAGAAAACCACTTCGCGATATGTGCAGTGCTGGTTGAGAAAAACGGTTCGAATAATGACCGGGCCGTGGCATGATGTCATGTTGTCAAAACGTGTCAGCAGATTAGATTTGTGGAAATATTATTCTCTCTACAATGGTATGTGGAACTTATTTTTCAGGGCCGAACACTATCCTTGTGTTCAAACTCTTCCATGGAGTATTCGGAGGAGGAACCCGCCTTGCAATGCCGAAGGCAATACTGTGTGCCAGACTCATTGTCATTGAAGCCTGGTTCAGGGGCTACTGAGGGGATACAAGATTGAAGACTTCATCTCGTGCCCGGATGTGACTCTCCTTGGTGTGGAAGGTAAGCTAGGCAATACGGATATGTATATCTCCTCCCTTGTAACCGACCTTGTGTAACCCTATCCCCCTCCGGTGTCTATATAAACCGGAGGGTTTTAGTCCATAGGACAACATACAATCATACCATAGGCTAGCTTCTAGGGTTTAGCCTCTACGATCTCGTGGTAGATCAACTCTTGTAATACTCATATCATCAAGAACAGTCAAGCAGGACGTAGGGTATTACCTCCATCAAGAGGGCCCGAACCTGGGTAAACATCGTATCCCCTGCCTCCTGTTACCATCCTCCTTAGACGCACAGTTCGGGACCCCCTACCCGAGATCCGTCGGTTTTGACACCGACAATATAAAGAAAAGAGTATGATATGACATGTTAGGCAACATTCCACATCAAAAATTCCGTTTTTATCACATACCTACTCGAGGACGAGCAGGAATTGAGCTTGGGGATGCTGATATCTCTCCAATGTATCTATACTTTTTTATTGTTCCATGCTATTATATTATCAATCTTGGATGTTTTATAATCATTTTATAGTCATTTTATATCATTTTTTGGTACTAACCTATTGACATAGTGCCAAGTGCGAGTTGCTGTTTTCTGCATGTTTTTACATTGCAGGAAATCAATACCAAACGGAGTCCAAATGCAACAAAACTTCATGGAGATGTTTTATGGAACAGAAGACACCCAATGGGCCAAGGTAGCGCCTGGTGTGCTCCGAGGGGAGCACAACCCACCAGAGCGCGCCAGGAGGCCCAGCCACGCCCTGGTGGGTTGTGCCCACCTCGGGTGCCCCCCGGACCGCCTCTTTGCTCTATAAATACCCCAATGTTTTAGAAACCCTAGGGGAGTTGATGAAA
Source organism: Triticum urartu (assembly GCF_003073215.2). Classification (NCBI taxonomy): domain Eukaryota; kingdom Viridiplantae; phylum Streptophyta; class Magnoliopsida; order Poales; family Poaceae; genus Triticum; species Triticum urartu. The sequence goes on along the minus strand of NC_053028.1, from coordinate 175,963,005 downwards.
ATCAATTCCAGTCACCGCAGAGTCCAGAACCACCAGATCCAATCTAGACACCATCACGGAGGGGTTCACCACTTCCATTGGTGCCTCTCCAATGATGCGTGAATAGTCCTTTGTAGACCTTTGGGTTCGTAGTTAGTAGCTAGATGGCTTCCTCTCTCTCGTCTAATTCTCAATACAATGGTCTCTTGGAGATCCATATGATGTAACTCTTTTTGCGGTGTGTTTGTTGGGATCAGATGAACTTTGAGTTTATGATCAGATCTATATTTTTATATCCATGAAAGTTATTTGAGTTTCTTTGATCTCTTATATGCATGATTCCTTATAGCCACGTATTTCTTCTCCGATATTTGGGTTTTGTTTGGCCAACTTGATCTATTTATCTTGCAGTGGGAAGAGGTGCTTTGTAGTGGGTTCGATCTTACACTGCTTGATCCCAGTGACAGAAAGGGAACCGACACGTATGTATCATTGCTAGTAAGGATAAAACAATGGGGGTCTATCTCTACATAGATAGATCTTGTCTACATCATGTCATCATTCTTATTGCATTACTCTGTTTCCCCATGACCTTAATACACTAGATGCATGTTGGATAGCGGTCGATGTGTGGAGTAATAGTAGTAGATGCAGGTAGGAGTGGATCTACTAATCTTGGACGTCATGCCTATATCATGATCATTGCCTGGATATCATCATGATTATTTGAATTTATATCAATTTCCCAACAGTAATTTGTTTACCCACAATTTGCTATTTTTCTTGAGAGAAGCCACTAGTGAAACCTACGGCCCCCGGGTCTCTTTCTCATATTATATGCCTTTGCGATCTACTTTTCCTTTGCTTTTATTTTCAGATCTATTAAAGCAAAAATACAAAAATACCTTGCTGCAATTTATTCTTATTTATTTTATTTAGTGTTCGATCTATCAATCTACTACAATTTATCTCACGTCTGTTTGCCTATCTTGGGGCGCCGCTACCCGAAAGGGATTGACAACCCCTTTTACACGTCGGTTTGTGAGTATTTGTTATTTGTGTGCAGGGGATGTTTATGTTGTGTTGCTTGGTTATCCTACTAGTTCAATAACCTTGGTCTCATAACTAAGGGAAATAACTACCGCTGTGCTGCATCATCCCTTCCTCTTTGGGGAAACACCGACGTAGCTTCAAGCTGCATCAAAAGGAATTTCTAGCGCCATTGCCGGGGAGGATCTTCAACATATACCAGGTTCCTAATCACAAATCTCATCTCCTCTCAATTTACAATATTTGTCATTTGACTCTCGTTTTCTAGGCGGTATTGTGGGATGAAGCGGCCCGGACCAACCTTACATGTCCACGCACATGAGACCGGTTCCACCGACAGACATGCAACTAGTTTTGCATAAAGGTGACTGGCGGGTGTCTGTTTTTCCTACTTTAGTTGAATCGAATTTGACTACGGCTGTCCTTGAAGAAGGTTATAACAGCAAACTTGACGAAACACCATTCTGGTTTTATGCATAGGTAAGAACGGTTCATGCTAGAAGCCCGTAGCAGCCACGTAAAACTTGCAACAACAAAGTAGAGCACGTCTAACTTGTTTTTGCTGGGCATGTTGTGATGTGATATGGTTAAGACATGATGTGATAAACGCTATTGTATGAGATGCATGTTTTTTAAGATATCTGACAACCGACAGGAGCCTTATGGTTGTCTCTTTATTGTATGAAATGCAAACACCATGTAATTGCTTTACTTTATCACTATGCGTTAGCGATAGTTGTCGAAGCAATAGTTGCAGAGACGACCACGACGCTACAATGGAGATCAAGGTGTCGAGCTGGTGATGATGGAGATCATGACGATGCTTTGGAGATGGAGATCAAAAGCACAAGATGATGATGGCCATATCATGTCACATATTGTGATTGCATGTGATGTTTATATTTTTATGCATCTTATTTGGCTTAGTATGATGGTAGCATTATAAGATGATCCCTTCACTAAATTTCAAGGTAAAAATGTTCTCCCTAAGTATGCACCGTTGCTACAGTTCGTCATGTTGAGACACCACATGATGATCGGGTGTGATAGACTCTACGTTCACATACAACGGGTGCAAGACAGTTTTGCACATGCAGAATACTTGGGTTAAACTTGACGAGCCTAGCATGTACAGACATTTCCTCGGAACACTAGAGATCGAAAGGTCAAACGTGAATCATATAGTAGATATGATCAACATAGAGATGTTCACCATTGATGACTACTCCATCTCACGTGATGATCGGACATGGATTAGTTGATTTGGATCAAGTATCATTTAGATGACTTGAGGGATGTCTATCTAAGTGAGAGTTCTTAAGTAATTTTATTAATTGAACTTAATTTATCATGAACTTAGTCTTGATAGTATTTGCATATCTATGTTGTAGATCAATGGCCCGTGCTACCGTTCCCTGAATTTTAATGCGTTCCAAGAGAAAGCTAAGTTGAAAGATGATGGTAGAAACTACACGGGTTGGGTCCGTAACTTGAGGATTATCCTCATTGCTGCACATAAGAATTATGTCCTTGATGCATCGCTAGGTGAAAGGCCTGCTAATGTTTTGAACGTCTAGCAAGCTCAATCTGATGACTACTCAATAGTTTTTAGTGTGCCATGCTTTACGGCTTAGAATTGGGACTTCAAAGACATTTTGAACGTCATGGAGCATATGATATGTTCCAGGAGTTGAAGTTAATATTTCAAGCAAATGCCCGAGTTAAGAGATAAGAAGTCTCCAACAAGTTCTATAGCTGCAAGATGGAGGAGAACAGTTCTGTCAGTGAACACATACTCAAAATATCCAGGTATCATAATCACTTGACTGAGCTGGGAGTTAGTCTTCCAAATGATAGTGTTATTGACAGAGTTCTTTAATCACTGCCACCAAGCTACAAAGGCTTCGTGATGAACTATAATATGCAAGGGATGGAGAAGACAATTCCTGAGCTCTTCGCAATGCTCAAGGCTGTGGAGGTAGAAATGAAGAAGGAGCATCAAGAGTTGATGGTTAACAAGACCACCAGTTTCAATAAAAAGGGCAAGGGAAAGAAGGGGAACTTCAAGAAGAATGGCAAGCAAGTTGCCACTCCCGGGAAGAAGCCCAAAGCTGGACCCAAGCCTAAAACTGAGTGCTTCTACCGGAAAGGGACTGGTCACTGGAAAGGGAACTGCCCCAAGTATTTCATGGATAAGAAGGATGGCAAAGTGAACAAAGGTATATTTGATATACATGTTATTGATGTGTACCTTACTAATGCTCGTAGTAGCGCCTGGGTATTTGATACTGGTTCGGGTGCTCATATTTGTAACTCGAAATTGGAGCTACGGATTAAACGATGATTGGCTAAGGATGAGGTGACGATGCGCGTCGAGAATGGTTCCAAGGTCGATGTGATCACCGTCGGCACGCTACCTCTACATCTACCTTCGGGATTAGTCTTAAACCTGAATAATTGTTATTTGGTGCCAGCGTTGAGCATGAACATTATATCTGGATCTTGTTTAGTGCGAGACGGTTATTCATTTAAATCAGAGAATAATGGTTGTTCTATTTATATGAGTAATATCTTTCATGGTCATGCACCCTTGAAGAGTGGTCTATTTTTTTTGAATCTCAATTCTGGTGATACACATATTCATAATATTGATGCCAAAAGATACAAAGTTGATAACGATAGTGGAACATATTTGTGGCATTGACGTTTAGGTAATATTGGTGTAAAGCGCATGAAGAAACTCCATGCAAATGGGCTTTTGGAATCACTTGATTATGAATCATTTGATACTTGCGAACCATGCCTCATGGGCAAGATGACTAAAACTCCGTTCTCCAGAACAATGGAGCGAGCTAATGACTTATTGGAAATAATACATACCGATGTATGCAGTCCAATGAGTGTTGAGGCACGCGTCGGGTATCGTTATTTTCTGACCATCATAGGTGATTTGAGCAGATATGGGTGCATCTACTTAATGAAACACAAGTCTGAAACATTTGAAAAGTTCAAAGAATTTCAGAATGAAGTGGAGAATCATCGTAATAAGAAAATAAAGTTTCTACGATCAGATGGCTGAGGCGAATATTTGAGTTACGATTTTGGCCTTAATTTAAAACAATGTGGAATAGTTTGACAACTCACGCCACCTGGAACACCACAGTGTAATGGTGTATACGAACATCGTAACCATAATTTATTAGATAAGGTGCGATCTATGATGTCTCTTACCAATTTACCACTACCATTTTGGGGTTATGCATTAGAGACAGCTGCATTCACGTTAAATAGGGCACCATCTAAATCCGCTGAGACGACACTGTATGAACTGTGGTTTGGCAAGAAACCTAAGCTATCGTTTCTTAAAGTTTGGGGTTGTGACACTTATGTCAAAAGGCTTCAGCCTGATAAGCTGGAACCCAAATCGGAGAAGTGCGTCTACCCTGAGGAAACAATCGGGTACACCTTCTACCACAGATCCGAAGGCAAGACCTTTGTTGCCAAGAATGGAACATTTTTAGAGAAGGAGTTTCTCTCGAAAGAAGTGAGTGGGAGGAAAGTAGAACTTGATGAGGCAATTGTACCTTCTCTCAATTTGGATAGTAGCACATCAGAGAAATCCGCTCCCGTGATGCCTACACCAACTAGAGAGGAGGCTAACGATGATGATCATGAAACTTCATATCAAGTTACTACTGGACCTCGTAGGTCGAACAGAGCACATTCCGCACCAGAGTGATATGGTAATCCTATTCTGGAAGTCATGTTACTAGACCATGGCGAACCTACGAACTATGAAGAAGCCATCATGAGCCCAGATTCCGATAAATGGCTTGAGGCCATGAAATTTGAGATAGGATCCACATATTAGAACATAGTATGGACTTTGGTGGACTTGCCCGATGATTGGCAAGCCATTGAGAATAAATGGATATTCAAGAAGAAGATGGACGCTGATGGTAATGTCACCATCCACAAAGCTCGACTTGTCGCGAAAGGTTTTCGGCAAGTTCAAGGTGTTTCTATGATGAAACCTTCTCACCCGTAGCGATGCTTAAGTCAGTCCAAATCATGTTAGAAATTGCCGCATTTTATGATTATGAAATTTGGCAAGTGGACGTCAAAATTGCATTCCTTAATGGATTTCTTAAAGAAGAGTTGTATATGATGCAACCAGAAGGTTTTGTCGATCCTAAAGGTGCTAACAAAGTGTGCAAGCTCCAACGATCCATCTATGGACTTGTGCAAGCATCTCGGAGTTGGAATTTACGCTTTGATGAAGTGATCAAAGCATTGGTTTTATACAGACTTTCGGTGAAGCCTATATTTACAAGAAAGTGAGTGGGAGCTCTGTAGCATTTCTGATATTATATGTAGATGACATATTGTTGATTGGAAATGATATAGAATTTCTGGATAGCATAAAGGATACTTGAATAAAAGTTTTTCAATGAAATACCTTGGTGAAGCTGCTTATATATTGGGCATCAAGATCTATAGAGATAGATCAAGACACTTAATAGGACTTTCACAGAGCACATACCTTGACAAAGTTTTGAAGAAGTTCAAAATGGATCAGTCAAAGAAAGGGTTCATGCCTGTGTTACAAGATGTGAAGTTGAGTCAGACTCAAGGCCCGACCACTGCAGTTGATGAAGTGATATATTGGAAGTGATGACTTGTTCTCGCATATTGGTTCTCGTTAGATTCTCCATACAACATATAGGGTGTACATCATGCACCTCACTAATCATTAGAGTTTGTCTTCAATTAAATAACAAATACTTTGATAGAAACATGCCTCATCATATCCACATTCATTTAGTGCATTCAAGTCAATTCTAGATTCACTTTGCTTTTATGGGATTATATATGTTTGAAAAAATACCATTAGTTATGTGAATAGAGAAGGTTCTCATTAGTCACACCTAACAAAAAATTTCCATTTGAAATACGAAAATAAATCACTGTTCACGGTTGTCATACATCCCACCCGGACCTCTAATATTTGAATACATAAATTGTGTACTAATGCCCAGATAAAAATTTGGAAGCATTTGCCCATCAGTTGACGTCAAAAGATGGCTAGCACACAATAAATGCATGCAAGCAACTTGGTTGTGATAGGATAGAAGCGATAACATAGAGGTATATGTGTCATCGCGTGACAACACGTTGGTGCTCAAAAGCTCACTAAATTAAGAGATTCTCCATATCACACGACAAAACCTTTGTCCGCTCGGGGTTCCACATATGCTGACAGAAAAAATGACACACGCATGCCGAAAACGCTCCACGGTGGTCTCTCAGCAGCACACAACTCCCCCTTCTTCCCAAAACTTGATAGTGCACCATCCTCATTAGCTTTGATCTAGCTGTTCTCGGTCGGGAGCCACCGCTCACATTGAGCTGGATGTAATGCCCTCGATGCGGCTATATCTCCCACGTGTCGAAGCATGACTTAGAGGCATAACCGCATTGAAAGCAATGTCGCAAGTAAGGTAATCTTCACAACAACCCATGTAAATAGATAAAAGGGGAAAAGGTACATAGTTGGCTTACACTCGCCACGTCACACAAATACATGAATAACATTACAATCATCCAATACACTCATGGTTCGACTACGGTACCAAAATAAAGATCAACCCCCACATGCGACAAAGTCCCCGATCGCCCCAACTGGGCACCACTACTGATCATCTGGGAAAGACACATAGTAACGGCGAGAGTCTTCGTCGAACTCCCACTTGAGCTCAAGCACATCGTCTGGAACGGTATCATCGGTCCCTGCATCTGGTTTTGAAAGTAATCTTTGAGTCACGGGGACTCAACAATCTTGCACCCTCGCAATCAAGACTATTTAAGCTTATAGGTAAGGCAAGGTAATATGTGGAGATGCGGCAAGCGACTAGCATATATGGTGGCTAACCTGTTCGCAAAAGAGAGCGAGAAGAGAAGTCAAAGCACGAACGAAGAACTATGATCAAGAAGTGATCCTAGAATAACCTACGTCAAGCATTACTCCAACACCGTGTTCACTTCCCGGACTCTGCCGAGAAGAGACCATCACGGTAACACACGCGGTTGATTCATTTTAATTAAGTTAAGTTTCAAGTTATCTACAACCGGACATTAACAAATTCCCATCTGCCCATAACTGCGGGCACGGCTTTCGAAAGTTCAAATCCCTGCAGGGGAGTCCCAACTTAGCCCATCACAAGCTCTCATGGTCAACGAAGGATATTCCTTCTAGCAGGAAGACCCGATCAGACTCGGCATCCCGGTTACAAGATATCCTCGACAATGGTAAAACAAGTCCAGCAAGACCACCCGCTGTGCCGACAAATCCCGATAGGAGCTGCACATATCTCGTTCTCAGGGCACACCGGATAAGCTAAGCATACGGGAGCCAATGTAACCCAAGTTACCAAGGGACGGCCCCGCACGGTGCTCTGGGTTGGACCAACACTTAGAGAAGCACTGGCCTGGGGGTACAAAATAAAGATGACCCTTGAGTCCGCGAAACCCAAGGGAAAAAGGCTAGGTGGCGAATGGTAAAACCAAGGTCGGGCCTTGCTGGAGGAGTTTTATTCAAGGCGAACTATCAAGGTGTTCCCATTATAACCCAACCGCGTAAGGAACGCAAAATCCGGGAACATAACATCGATGTGACGGAAATTAGGGTGGCAAGAGTGGAACAAAACACTAGGCAAAAGGCTGAGCCTTCCACCCTTTACCAAGTATATAGGTGCATTAAGATAACAAGATAATATAGTGATATCCCAACAATAAGCAATCTTCCAACAAGGAACGATCTTCAATCCTCTCCTGCAACTAGCAACGCTATAAGAGGGGCTGAGCAAAGTGGTAACATAGCCAATCAACGGTTTGCTAGGACATGGTGGGTTAGAGGTTTGACATGGCAATTTAGGAGGCATGATAAGCAAGTGGTAGGCATCGTAGCATAGGCATAGCAAAAGAGCGAGCATCTAGCAAGCAAAGATAGAAGTGATTTCGAGGGTATGATCATCTTGCCTGCAAAGTTGTCAGAGCTGACTTGATCCACGTAAGAAAACTCAACGGGCTCCTCGTTCGCGAACTCGTCTCCCGGCTCTACCCAAACAAGACAAACAAGCAAAAGGGACACAATCAACCATGTGCAATGCTCAAACAACATGATGCAAACATGGTATGCTATGCGGGATGCGATATGTGATGCATATGCAAGATTTGACAAGGAATGATTGAACCTGGACTCAACTTGGAAATCCAAGAGTGCCACTGGAAAGGTGAGGTGATTTCGGTTGAAATCGATATAAAGATCACCGGAACCGGATGCACGGTTTGGAAATGGCAAGCAAAACAAATATGGCACCGGTGTGCGATAATCAGCAAGTAGCCATCTAAATGCATCAAGATAAATATACTACATCGCTCAAACATGACAACAAAATACATGGCAGGGATCCACTCATGAAGCTTAACAAAAGATGAACAGTGAGCTACGGCTAGTTCATCCAATAACAGGTTCAAACAAGCATGGCAAAAGTGCAAACGATAATAGGTTTCAGACTTAGTGAAATTAACACAAGTCTGGAATTTAACATCAGGAAGCACACTTTAGAGCATGAAAAGTACATGCTACAGGAACTTAACATGGCAAAGCAAGGCATGGCATGAAGCTACTCAAAGCACTTAACAAAAGTCCATTAGTGACCTTGAGCCAAAAGGGATCAAAAAATACAATTGCAAGCATGTGAACATGTCAAAAACATAAACAGATCTCAGACTTAGTGAAAAACTGGAGCATGCAAATCAGTTAACGAGTAGGCATGTTCACGAGCTCGATGCACTCACTACAGAGCATGGCATGACAAACTAAGCATACACCCATCAAGAATACATGGCATAGAATCTAGACATGGAAAGAACAACAACATAGCATTCACGCATCAATAGCAACATCCTCGGCAAAATCGCTAACAAGTCAACAATCTGCCAGGATTCACGAAATAGCAAAAGTAGAGCTCGATTGACTCAAGCTAGGGTGCTCCATAAATGCAAACAAAGACATGGATGGATAGATCACCACAATGTGAACAAAACATCCTTACTGATCATCCTCAAAAGAGGCACGGATCACTAGGAAACAACATGAACATATGGCATAACGACAAAAATAGATCAGGGACTTCGTGAAATTCTATGTCCCTGAAATCAGCATTACCGATTATGCTACTTTGCAAGCTTGTGCCAGTCACCACACATATCACAAAAATACATGGTAAATACCTCTGTAAAAATGGCATGACATATAACAAAACTCATGTAGAGCTCAAGAGCATATCATGCACACTTTAATCATGGCAAAAATGACAAAAAGCTATTTGATGAAACAGATCTGCCAAGTTTATCACATAGCCCTCTTCCAACAGCATTTCGGGCATCAAGATGAGCTCAAACGAAAATGATGTAATGAGATGAAATGAAGCACTCGTTGAGACGAACATTTTGATATGCTACACGCGCAAATCGGAGCTACGGATGCGGAGTTACGACATGAAGAATATTGCAAAAAATAAGAAGAGAGGGGGAAAGTCAACCCCGGATCTAGGGTTTACTGTAGCTCCCGATCCAGATCCGGGCCGCGGTGGCACGCACAACGAGGTTCACCGGCCAGGCTGTCGCCGGGGATGTGGAGGTGGGCCGGTGTCGAGGCGGTGGACGGCGAGGGAGTCGCCGGACTCGGAGGAGGGCGGCGACCTCGGGCGGTGTGGGGCGCGGCGTCGTCGGCGGTCGCCGGCGCGGAGTCATCTGTGGTCTCCTGCGTCGGGGAGGACTGGCGAGGAGACGGTGGGTGGCGGCGCAAGGGAGGACCCGGGCGGCGCGAGAGGAAGAAGAAGCTCGGGCGGTGGCGCAAGGGATCTGGGCCGCGGGGGCCCCGAGCGGGCTCGGCGGGCCGCGGGTGCGAGGTGGCGGCACCTGCCACGTGGCGCGCTACGACTGGCGGCGATGCTCTGTCCGGCGGACTCCGGACATGTCCGGTGGCGCGCGAGGTAGAAAGTTAGGGTTTGGAAGGAGGGGATCCGAGATTTTCAAGAGGGGATCTATATATAGGCATAGAGGGAGCTAGGAAGCTCCAAATCGAGTGCGGTTTTCGGCCACGCGATCGTGATCGAACGACCGAGACGATGGAGAGGGTTTAGGTGGGTTTTTGGGCCAAATTGGAAGGGTGTTGGGCTGCAACACAAATGAGGCCTTCTCGGTCCCTCGGTTAACCGTTGGAGTATCAGACGAAGTCCAAATGGCACGAAACTTGACAGGCGGTCTACCGGTAGTAAACCAAGGCCGCTTGGCAAGTCTCGGTCCAATCCGGAAATGTTTAACCCCCACACATGAAAAGAGGTAGAAAGGGGCACCGGAGGAGATAGGAGCGTCGGAATGCAAAACGGACAACGGGGAAAATGCTCGGATGCATATGATGAACATGTATGCAAATGCAATGCACATGATGACATGATATGAGATGCATGACAAGGCAACAACACACGGAGACAAAAACCCGAACCCGAGGAAAATAGAATAACTTAGGCCGGAAACGGCAAGAGTTGGAGTACAGATAAGGTAAATTACATCCGGGGTGTTACAACACTCCACCACTACGAATGGATCTCGTCCCGAGATCTAGGACTGGAAAAATTCCGGGTACTCAGAACGGAGGTGATCCTCCCGTTCCCAGGTGGCTTCAGGGTCGGAATGGTGTGACCACTTGACTTTGAGGAATTTGATTGACTTATTGCGAGTCTTGCGCTCAGTCTCTTCAAGAATAGCAACTGGGTGCTCACGATAAGAGAGGTCTTCTTGGAGATCAATGTCTTCGAAGTTGACGGTGCGGTCAGGGGTCTTGAAGCACTTGCGGAGCTGAGAGACATGGAACACGTCGTGCACATTTGCAAAGTTTGAAGGAAGCTCGAGTTGATAGGCGAGATCGACTCTCTTGCTGACGATTTTGAAAGGGCCCACATATCTAGGGGCAAGCTTCCCTTTGATACCAAAGCAACGAGTACCTTTCATTGGAGAGACGCGGAAATAAACATGGTCTCCGATCTCGAAAGCCAAATCACGATGCTTACTATCATAGTAGCTCTTCTGGCGCGATTGTGCTGCTTTGAGGTTATCACGAATGACTTTGCACATTTCCTCTGCCTCTGTGATCAAGTCATTTCCAAGAAGTTGACGTTCACGAGTCTCCGACCAGTTAAGAGGAGTACGGCACTTCCTGCCACAGAAAATTTCAAATGGGGCCTTGCCCGAACTCGCTTGAAAGCTGTTGTTGTAGGAGAACTCGGCATATGGAAGACAATCTTCCCACTTCATACCGAAGGAGATAACGCAAGCCCTGAGCATATCTTCAAGAATATGATTGACACGCTCGACTTGACCGCTAGTTTGAGGATGAAAAGCTGTGCTGAAACGGATGTTGGTGCCCATGGCCTTCTGAAAAGAATCCCAAAACTTGGAGGTAAAGATGCTGCCATGGTCTGAAGAGATCAACCGCGGAATGCCGTGCAGAGAGACAATACGAGAGGTATAAGGCTCCGCCAATTGGGCTGCAGTGATAGACTCTTTGATAGGCAGGAAATGAGCCACTTTAGTGAGTTTGTCGATGACAACAAATATAGCATCATTGCCATGCTTGGACTTTGTAAATCCCGTCACGAAGTCCATCTCAATGTGGTCAAACTTCCATTCTAGAATGGCAAGAGGTTGGAGGAGACCAGCTGGTCGTTGGTGTTCTGCCTTCACTCTTCTGCAGACATCACATTCATTCACGAACTGAGCAATCTCACGCTTCATTCGAGTCCACCAATAAGCCTGCTTGAGGTCCTGGTACATCTTCATACTCCTAGGGTGGATGGAGAGGAGTGAATTGTGAGCCTCGTTCATAATGACTTTACGAAGGTCACCTTTAGGCACAACAATGCGATCCTCGAAGAAGAGAGTATCCTTGTCATCAAGGCGATAGCACTTGTACTTGGGTTGACTCTTGGCAATCCCAATCTTCACCTTCTTCACCATAGCATCAAGAAGTTGAGCCTCGCGAATCTAATCATCCAAAGTAGGAGAGACTTGAAGGTTGGCGAGGAAACCTTGAGGAACAACTTGCAGATTGAGTTTGCGGAAAGCTTCACAAAGCTCGGGTTGGTAAGGCTTGAGAATCAGACTGTTGCAGTAAGCCTTCCTGCTCAAAGCGTCAGCAATCACATTGGCCTTGCCTGGAGTATATTCGGTACTCGGATTATACTCTTGAATCATTTCGACCCAATGAGTCTGCCTGAGGTTGAGATTAGGCTCGGTGAAGATGTACTTGAGACTCTTGTGGTCAGTGAAGATGTCCACTTTTCTTCCCAATAAGAGATGTCTCCAAGTCAAAAGAGCATGCACAACTGCCGCCAACTCGAGGTCATGAGTGGGGTAGTTCTTCTCGTTGGGCTTCAACTGGCGAGAGGTATAAGCCACAACTTTCTTCTCTTGCATCAAAACTGCACAAAGACCTTGAAGAGAGGCATCACAGAAGACCTCGAACGGTTTGGATTCATCACGAGGAGTCAGAACTGGAGCAGTGACTTATATTTCTTTCAATGTGTTGAAAGCTATGTCACATTCAGGAGACCAAACGTACTTCACGTGCTTCTGGAGAAGGTTTGAAAGAGGCTTCGCGATCATTGAAAAGTTCTCAACGAACCTTTAACAGTAGCTTGCGAGACCAAGGAAGCTGCGGAGTTGCTTCACATTCTGAGGTGGTTCCCAATTCACAATTGCAGACACCTTCTCAGGATTCACCGCTATGCCCTTGGCAAAGATGATATGCCCAAGATAGAGAACCTCATCGAGCCAAAACTCGCACTTCGAGAACTTGGCGTAGAACTGATGTTCCCTGAGCTTATAGAGCACCAAACGCAAGTGCTTGGCATGATCTTGCTTGTTCTTTGAAAAGACCAGAATGTCATCGAGGTAGACCAAGACGAAGTCATTTGTGTAGGCGTTGAACATGAAGTTCATCATGCGAGAGAAAGTCGGCGGAGCGTTGACGAGGCCAAAAGAAATGACAGTGTATTCATATGAACCATAGCTTGTTCTAGAAGTTGTCTTGGGAATATCTTGCTCACGAATTCGAATCTGATGATAGCCCATACGGAGATCAAGCTTGGAGAATACTTGAGCACCTTTGAGTTGTTCAAACATCTCGTTGATGTTGGGAAGTGGGTACTTGTTCTTGATAGTCTTCTTGTTCAATGGACGGTAGTCAACACAAAGTCAGTCCGTTCCATCCTTCTTCTTCACAAAAAGAACTCCACAACCCCACGGAGAAGAACTAGGTCGGATGAGACCCATTCGCTCTTGAATATCGAGTTGCTTCTTCAGCTCTTTCAACTCTTCAGGTCCAACCTTGTAGGGACATTTGCAAACATGTTCCGTGCCCGGCTCAAGATCGATAACGAATTCAACTGGCCGGCGCGGAGGCATTCCTGGGAGCTCTTCTGGAAAGACATCTTGATATTCGCAAACGACTGGAATTTGAGAGATGGCATCCAGTTCACCCTTCTCATTGAGAGAAAACAGATGGATGGTATCATCACGAGCGGCAATGACAATTACATCCTCAGACGAATGAGTCAATTGAATTTGCCTGGCAGCACAATCAAGCTGAGCCTTGTGCTTAGAAAGCCAGTCAATTCCAAGAATAAGGTCAATATCCGAATTACCAAGTACCATTGGAGAAGCCAGAAACTTGAAATCACCCATCATGATAGAAACATCCGGGACTATTGAAGTAGCCCTCATAGACTTAGCTGGAGAAACCACTCCCATAGGTTTACCCAACATTTGCGAAACGAAGTCATGCTTGGGAACAAATGATCTTGACATGAAACAATGCGATGCACCAGTGTCAAAAAGAACTTTAGCAGGAACAGAGTTAACTGGAAAGTTACCCATGATGACATCTGACAAGTCCTCTGCCTGAGCTGCATTCAGCAAGTTGACCTTGGCGTGCTTGGGGTTATGCTTGACCACAGCTGTACTTGCCGATCTCACAGGAGGAGGAGGAGGAGGGAGACGCCTCTGATTGAAGCATTTGTTGGCATAGTGACCCTTCTGTTGGCACTTGTTGCACGTGACCTCTGAAAGCGGACGGTGATACAGAGCACTTGATCTTGGAGCTTGAGACGAAGTCTTGTTCTGAAAGCCAGGGTTGGGTGAGTGGGAAGATCCACTACCACCTTTTCTCTTCTGCTGATAAGGCTGACGGAACGGAGGAGGAGGAAGCCAATACTTCTGCTTCTTAGCCACTTGTGTTGAGGAAGAAGGAGTTGCATCTCTGACTCGCTTCTTGGAAGCATCGCACTTCAGTTGAGCAGTCTCTTGCTTCATTGCCATGTTGTAAAACTCATCGTACCTCTTGGGCTCAAAGAGAACGAGAGCTAGCTGGATTTCTTCTGTGAGACCACCCCTGAACTGGTATATCATGCTCTTCTCGTCAGGGACGTCTTGCTTAGCAAAACGGGCGAGCTTCTGAAACATCTTGTTGTACTCGTAAACAGACATAGAGCCTTGCTTCAGGTTGCGGAATTCCTCATGCTTTCTTTCAACCACGCTCTGAGGAATATGATGAGCTTTGAAGTCTTGACGGAATTCATCCTAGGTAATCAGACGGCCTCCTCTGGAATCTTTATACTGCTGAAACCATTCTGCAGCTTGGTCTTTGAGTTGGAAGGAAGCGAACTTGACAAAGTCCTCAGGCCTGACGTTACTGCACTCGAAATGCTTGCATATGTCCACGAGCCAATCATCAGCGTCTGTTGCCTCAACACAAGTGCTGAAGGTCTTTGGCTGGTTAGCAAGGAACTGGTTGAGTGTAGCAAAGTGGTTCTGATTGCTGCCTTGGCCCTGGTTCCCTTGGTTGCGCTCTTGAAGAAGTTGCATGATCAGCTGCGTGTTTGCATTGGTAGCAGCCATCACAGCTTGCCATGCCTCCGGAGGTGGAGGTGGTGGTGGCGGATTAGGATTCGGAGTCGTGCGTGTTGGAGGAGCCATCCTGAAGAGGTTGACATCCATTAGCACATTGACAGACAAATATTGAAGCTGAATCAAATGGGTTGAAATTGCAACATATAGTCTTCACATCCGAACAAAATGAACGAATGCATTCCAATTGAAATGGTCACATATCCATAAATTGAGAAGCCACTTAGAATTGAGGTAGAAGAAAAACAACAAGGTACGGAACAAGAACGAATACTCGGTAAGGATCACCCAATCTCAAACCAAATATCCGTGGAAGAAGAACTAGAGCTACAAGAATTCCCACCTATGAAACTCCCGAACCTTTCCGGTTATGCAATCAGGTGTTGGGGATACAGGGGAAGCATAATATCTCACCCAAATCTAGCAAATCCTACATCCAGCTGTATCCATCCTTTAACACATAACCGAGAAAAACTTCGGAAATCGTCTACCTCAACCTTTGAAAAGCATCCGTTATACAAGTTATGGAAATACTCCCGAACTCCCACCCCAGTACTGGGTGGCGTCGAGGTTATCTCACCAACAATTGCATAAAAGAGATTTTCGATGTCGGCGAAACTCAGGTATTTCAGAATCTCAACGATAAAATTGTGACGACCACACCTCAGAGCTCAACTCCCCGGGACACTGCCACAACCCCTAAATGACAGGAGGCACCAAGAACAATGTTCTCGTCACAAATCGATTGGAACGATTCCAAGATACCCACGTGATCCTAAATATTTTAGTGAAATTTGAGAAGAGAAGAGTCAAAACTCTACGTCAGGATGCCTTACCAGAGTGATGAAGGGACTGGGGAGTAAAAAGAATTCCTAAATTCTTCGATATATAATTCCTAAATGACTCAACAACGCCAACGATTCGATCAAGCAGGGGGGCTCCTAAGGTCGGGGAAGGCTCTGATTACCAACTTGTAACGCCCTCGATGCGGCTATATCTCCCACGTGTCGAAGCATGACTTAGAGGCATAACCGCATTGAAAGCAATGTCGCAAGTAAGGTAATCTTCACAACAACCCATGTAAATAGATAATAGGGGAAAAGGTACATAGTTGGCTTACACTCGCCACGTCACACAAATACATGAATAACATTACAATCATCCAATACACTCATGGTCCGACTACGGTACCAAAATAAAGATCAACCCCCACATGCGACAAAGTCCCCGATCGCCCCAACTGGGCACCACTACTGATCATCTGGGAAAGACACATAGTAACGGCGAGAGTCTTTGTCGAACTCCCATTTGAGCTCAAGTGCATCGTCTGGAACGGTATCATCGGTCCCTGCATCTGGTTTTGAAAGTAATCTGTGAGTCACGGGGACTCAACAATCTCGCACCCTCGCGATCAAGACTATTTAAGCTTATAGGTAAGGCAAGGTAATATGTGGAGTTGCGGCAAGCGACTAGCATATATGGTGGCTAACCTGTTCGCAAAAGAGAGGGAGAAGAGAAGTCAAAGCACGAACGAAGAACTATGATCAAGAAGTGATCCTAGAATAACCTACGTCAAGCATTACTCCAACACCGTGTTCACTTCCCGGACTTTGCCGAGAAGAGACCATCACGGTAACACACGCGGTTGATTCATTTTAATTAAGTTAAGTTTCAAGTTATCTACAACCGGACATTAACAAATTCCCATCTGCCCATAACCGCGGGCGCGGCTTTCGAAAGTTCAAATCCCTGCAGGGGAGTCCCAACTTAGCCCATCACAAGCTCTCACGGTCAACGAAGGATATTCCTTCTAGCGGGAAGACCCAATCAGACTCGGCATCCCGGTTACAAGACATCCTCGACAATGGTAAAACAAGTCCAGCAAGACCACCCGCTATGCCGACAAATCCCGATAGGAGCTGCACATATCTTGTTCTCAAGGCACACCGGATAAGCTAAGCGTACGGGAGCCAACGTAACCCAAGTTGCCAACGGACGGCCCCGCACGGTGCTCTGGGTTGGACCAACACTTAGAGAAGCATTGGCCCGGGGGTATAAAATAAAGATGACCCTTGAGTCCGCGAAACCCAAGGGAAAAAGTCTAGGTGGCGAATGGTAAAACCAAGGTCGGGCCTTGCTGGAGGAGTTTTACTCAAGGCGAACTATCAAGGGGTTCCCATTATAACCCAACCGCGTAAGGAACGCAAAATCCGGGAACATAACACCGATATGACGGAAACTAGGGCGGCAAGAGTGGAACAAAACACTAGGCAAAAAGCCGAGCCTTCCACCCTTTACCAAGTATATAGGTGCATTAAGATAACAAGATAATATAGTGATATCCCAACAATAAGCAATGTTCCAACAAGGAACGATCTTCACTAAAGGAAACAGGTAATTTGCCATCTGTGGATCATAGACGGCAAAGACGTAAATCCAGACGGCAAAGAGTTTGCCGTCAGTAAGTAGACGGCAAAGTCAGACGGCAAAGATTAATTGGCAAAGAATACTTTGCCGTCTGCTATTTTTTCTGGGTGACGACAAAGACTTTGCCGTCAGGCAATTGTGTTTGCCGTCAGTGATACAAACCAGACGGCAAAACAAGCGACCTAACAGACCCGTGGCCTTGACGGACGGCGTTAGTGCTTTGCCGTCAGCCAAAATCCAGCTTTGCCGTCATCCGCCAACATCACAGACCGCAAAGAAAATTTTTTATTTAAAAAAATATATATCGTACAAACAAGTGCAGAGGCGACCAGGAACAAACGGACGAAGAACTCCACAGTATCCATCAACACTTTTGTTCTAAGAATCATACACGAACGAATGGATTTCACAAGACAAAACAAAACTACTCTGTTTAACAAGATGAATGGATTACACCCGAACAGATTACACTATGTTACAATACAGGAGTTTGATCTATACTCCCACCGGCCCATGCATCGCTGGAGCAGCAGCTGCGCCTCTCTCCCTTCTCCTTCCTTTCACCATGCATAGGAACACACCGACATCCGAGGAGCTCAAGCCGTCTGCCGCCGCGCCGGAGCTCGCCACTCTTGTCCGGGCGCTGGATCCACTTGACCCCGCCAACTCTGTGCGCCAAGCCCCGCCGCTGGCAGAGGAGAGCAGAGGAGGCAGAGGCCCGGGGCATGTGAAGGCGGGGGCGAAGGAGAGGAGCAGAGGTGGAGGCGGGCGACTGCGGGTGCTCGGAGGGAGGCCGGCGGCGCGCGAAGCCGGGCGTCGCGGATGGGGAGGCGGGGCCGACCGGGCGGCGAGGCAGGGCCAGGCAGCGCGGGGTCGCGGATGAGGAGGCCGGGCAGACCGGGCGGCGGCGGCGGCGAGGCAGGGCCAGGCGGCGCGGGAACGCGGATGGGGAGGCGGGGCCGACCGGGCGGCGGCGGCGAGGCGGGGCCAGGCAGTGTGGGTGTCGCGGATGAGGAGGCCGGGCCGACCGGGCGGTGGCGGCCCGGCAGGACTAGGCGGCACGGGGACGCGGATTGGGAGGTGGCGGCGAGGCAGGGCCAGGCAGCGCGGATGAGGAGGCCGGGCCGACCGGGCGGCGGCGGCGGTGAGGCAGGACCAGTCGGCGGGGGGACGTGGATGGGGAGGCGGGGGCGACCGAGCGGCGGGGGCGACCGAGCGGCGGCGGCGATGCAGTGCCGATAGCAGAGAAGACGAGATCGAGGGGGAGAGATGGTGTCGGAGTGGGAGAGTGGTTGGTTCGATGGGTGGGTTGGTGGGGACGTGGGGATAAGGTGGTGGGTGGGGTCGGGCGTGGTGGATGGAAAGAGAGGCACCGCACCGCGGATCATGCCATGTCATCGATCCGTGGCATGGATCCGCGAGGTGTGCTTCTTTGCTTTGCCATCTGCGAAAAAAACTACATACAGCAAAGATCTTTGCCGTCTGTGATTTATACTACAGACGGGAAAATATGCTCTTTGCCGTCTGCGTTTACGGCAAAGGGCATATTTTGCCGTCTGTAGTAGAAACCGCAGACGGCGAAAATCTTTGCCGTCTGTAGTTTGCTTTGCAGATGGCAAAGTGAGCTTTTTGCCGTCTATTTATTTTTTCGCAGACGGCAAAGTATATTTTGCCGTTAGTTTTTCTTTGCCGTCTGTTGATGACAGCAAACCCTTTCTTCGCCGTCTGCCCCGATAAAATGCTCACGGCAAAGACAATACTGACGGCAAATCTCCAGTTTCCTGTAGTGCTTCAATCTTCTCCTGCAACTAGCAACGCTATAAGAGGGGCTGAGCAAAGCGGTAACATAGCCAATCAACGGTTTGCTAGGACATGGTGGGTTAGAGGTTTGAGATGGCAATTTGGGAGGCATGATAAGCAAGTGGTAGGCATCGTAGCATAGGCATAGCAAAAGAGCGAGCATCTAGCAAGCAAAGATAGAAGTGATTTCGAGGGTATGATCATCTTGCCTGCAAAGTTGTCAGAGTTGACTTGATCCTCGTAAGCAAACTCAACGGGCTCCTCATTCGTGAACTCGTCTCCCGGCTCTACCCAAACAAGACAAACAAGCAAAAGGAACACAATCAATCACGTGCAATGCTCAAACAACATGATGCAAACATGGTGTGCTATGCGGGATGCGATATGTGATGCATATGCAAGATTTGACAAGGAATTATTGAACCTGGCCTTAACTTGGAAATCAAAGAGGGCCACTGGAAAGGTGAGGTGATTTTGGTTGAAATCGATATAAAGATCACCGGAATCGGATGCACGGTTTGGAAATGGCAAGCAAAACAAATATGACACCGGTCTGCGATAATCAGCAAGTAGCCATCTAAATGCATCAAGATAAATATGCTACAGCACTCAAACATGACAACAAAATACATGGAAGGGATCCACTCATGAAGCTTAACAAAAGATGAACCCTAAGCTACGGCTAGTTCATCCAATAACAGGTTTAGACTTAGTGAAATTAACAGAAGTCTAGAATTTAACATCAGGAAGCACACTTTAGAGCATGAAAAGTACATGCTACAGGAACTTAACATGGCAAATCAAGGCATGGCATGAAGCTACTCAAAGCACTTAACAAAAGTCCCTTAGTGACCTTGAGCCAAAAGGGATCAGAAAATACAATTGCAAGCATGTGAACATGTCAAAAACATAAATAGATCTCAGACTTAGTGAAAAACTGGAGCATGCAAATCAGTTAACGAGTAGGCATGTTCACGAGCTCGATACACTCACTACAGAGCATGGCATGACAAACTAAGCATACACCCATCAAGAATACATGGCATAGAATCTAGACATGGCAAGAACAACAACATAGCATGCACGCATCAATAGCAACATCCTCGGCAAAATCGCTAACAAGTCAACAATCTGCCAGGATTCACGAAATAGCAAAAGTAGAGCTTGATTGACTCAAGCTAGTGTGCTCCATAAATACAAACAAAGACATGGATGGATAGAGCACCACAATGTTAACAAAATATCCTGACTGGTCATCCTCAAAAGAGGCACGGATCACTAGGAAACAACATGAACATATGGCATAACGACAAAAACAGATCAAGGACTTAGTGAAATTCTAAGTCCCTGAAATCAGCATTACCGATTACGCAACTTTGCAAGCTTGTGCTAGTCACCGCACATATCACAAAAATACATGGTAAGCACGTCTGTAAATATGGCATGGCATATAACAAAACTCATGTAGAGCTCAGAAGCATATCATGCACACTTTAATCATAGCAAAAATGACAAAAAGCTATTTGATGAAACATATCTGCCAAGTTTATCACATAGCCCTCTTCCAACAGCATTTCGGGCATCAAGATTAGCTCAAACGAAAATGATGCAATGAGATGAAATGATGTACTCGTTGAGACGAACATTTTGATATGCTACACGCGCAAATCGGAGCTACGGATGCGGAGTTAGACATTAAGAATATTGCAAAAAAATAAGGGGAGAGGGGGAAGTCAACCCCGGATCTAGGGTTTACTGTAGCTCTCGATCCAGATCCGGGTCGCGGTGGCGCGCACAACGAGGTTCATCGGCCGGCCTATCGCCGGGGATGCGGAGGTGGGCCGGTGTCGAGGCGGCGGACGGCGAGGGAGTCGCCGGACTCGGAGGAGGGCGGCGATGGCGGCGGCGACCTCGGGCGGTGTGGGGCGCGGCGTCGTCGGCGGTCGCCGGCGCGGAGTCGTCGGTGGTCGCCTGCGTCGTGGAGGACCGGCGACGAGACAGTGGGTGGCGGCGCAAGGGAGGACCCGGGCGGCGCGAGAGGAAGAAGAAGCTCGGGCGGCGGCGCAAGGGATCTGGGCCGCGGGGGCCCCGAGCGGGCTCGGCGGGCCGCGGGCGCGAGGTAGAAAGCTAGGGTTTTGTAACACCCTCGATGCGACTATATCTCCCACGTGTCGAGGCATGACTTAGAGGCATAATCGCATTGAAGGCATATGTCGCAAGTGAGGTAATCTTCACACAACCCATGTAATATATAAAGGAAAGAGATACATAGTTGGCTTACAATCGCCACTTCACACAATTACATGAATAAAGCATTACATCAACCAAATACAATCAAGGTCCGACTACGGAACCAAAATAAAAGAAGAACCCCAAATGCGACAAAGGTCCCCGATCGACCCCAACTGGGCTCCACTACTGATCAACTAGAACGGAAACAACACAGAGGACAAGATCTTCAACGAGCTCCTCCTGAGCTTGGTTGCGTCATCTGCACGGGCTCATCGGCACCTGCAAGCTGGTTTTGGAAGTAACTGTGAGCCACGGGGACTCAGCAATCTCGCACCCTCGCGATCAAGACTATTTAAGCTTATGGGTAAGGTAAAGTTATGAGGTGGAGCTGCAGCAAGCGACTAGCATATATGATGGCTAACATACGCAAATGAGAGCGAGAAGAGAAGGCAAAGCACGGTCGATAAAGGTATGATCAAGAAGTGATCCTAGACTACCTACGTCAAGCATAACTCCAACAACCGTGTTCACTTCCCGGACACTGCCGGAAAGAGACCATCACGGTTACACACGCGGTTGATTCATTTTAATTAAGGTCAAGTTCAGGTTTTCTACAACCGGACGTTAACAAATTCCCATCTGCCCATAACCGCGGGCACGGCTTTCGAAAGTTCAAATCCCTGCAGGGGTGTCCCAACTTAGCCCATGACAAGCTCTCACTGTCAATGAAGGAATAGACCTCCACCCGAGACGTTCCGATCAGACTCGGTATCCCGGTACAACAAGACATTTCGACAGATTAAAACAAGACCAGCAACACCGCCCGAATGTGCCGACAAATCCCGATAGGAGCTGCACATATCTCTTTCTCAGGGCACACACAGATGAGCAAGACGTCGGGTAAGCCAGCCCAGAGTTGCCCCTGGTAGCCTCGGACATCGCTCAGTTGGACCAACACTCAGAGGAGCACTGGCCCGGGGGGGTAAAATAATGATGACCCTCAGGAGCGCGACTCCCAAGGGAAAAGAAAAGGCTAGGTGGCAAATGGTAAAACCAATGTTGGGCATTCCTGGAGGAGCTTTACTTAAGGCGAACTGTCAAGGGGTTCCCATAATAGCCCAACCGCGTAAGGGACGCAAAATCCGGGAACATAACACCGATATGACGGAAACTAGGGCGGCAAGAGTGGAACAAAACACCAGGCATAAGGCCGAGCCTTCCACCCTTTACCAAGTATATAGATGCATTAATTAAATAAGATACATCGTGATATCCCAACAAGTAAATAAAAACCCCAACAAGGAGCGGCCTCCAATCTTCACCTACAACTAGCAACGCTATAAGAGGGGCTGAGCAAAGCGGTAACATAGCCAATCAACGGTTTGCTAGGACAAGGTGGGTTAGAGGTTTGACATGGCAATTGGGAGGCTGACAAGCAAAAGGTAGGCATCATAGCATTGGCATAGCAAAAGAGCGAGCAAACTAGCATAGCAAAGATAGTAGTGATTTCGAGGGTATGATCATCTTGCCTGAGATCCCGCAAGGAAGAAGAACGAGTCCATGAAGAAGACAAACGGACGTAGTTCAACGGATCCTCACAAACGCGACGTTATCGGAACCAACCCGAAGAAGCAATCACCGGAAAAGAAGCACACAACATAGTAAACAACCAACACATCAACATGGCATGATGCACAATCAAGTAGGATGCATGACCGGTTTAAAGAAGCATGTCATGGCAAAGAGCACAAGCAATCCTACAAATTAAGTGGAGCTCAATATGCAACGGGTTGCATATTGACGAAACACCACATCAATTATTTAGTTCTCTCTCGTTTATGTACCCCAACAATATTAAATGTTGTTAAACATGGCAAGAGGGTGAAGCAAAACAAAACTACCTATCTAGGCAAGTTTAAATGAGGCCGGAAGCAACGAACAACAATTCCGGAAACTCCCCATGAGCATATTATAGATTTGTTAATGTTCTGCCCTAAACACAATTTTAGAGTTGTTAAACATGCAAGATGATGCCACCATGTTAAACTAGGCAAAATTCTACCCCATTTACATATAAAGATTATTAAAAACGGAGCTACGGTTATTTAGTTATGAATTAAATCATTTTAGCATGGCATAGGAGCAAATTAATGCAAACAACATTTTAAATATTTTAAACAAGGATGAAAGTTGGATATTATTAATCTACACAAAATTCTGAACAAGTTTCATATATAAAACATTTTAATCCGATGCACGGTTAGTGAGTTGTTAAATGCATGAACTAGGGGGACTAATCTGCAAAACTGGCAATCTCTGGATAAATGGGCAAAATCGTTCCGCAGGAAAAAACATGAATCGGGACGAATCTGAACAGTGCACTGGGCAGCCCAACAAGAGTAAAAAAAAACAAGAGGAGGGGGCGCTGGGGTTCGGCTCACCCAGGGCCTGGCCCAGTCGGTGGAGGAGGAAGCAGGCCGAGGCGGGGGCGGCGCGCTGGGCCTTGGCGCCATCGTGGCCCACGCGTGGGACGACGGAGGACGAAGCGGGCCGGAGGGGCAGGCCAGCTGGGCCTGGATGCGGGGCCCACGCGGAAGGAGGCGGAGGCGGTCAACGGAGCGCTCGTCTCCCTCCATCCTGATCGGATCAGGGAGGCAGGGGCGGCGGTGCCCGATGGTCAACGGCGAAGCGGATCGGGGCTCTCCCGATCGCGTCCGGCGGCGGCGGCGTGAAGGAGCTCCGACGAGGCAGTTGGAAGACCTCCGGCGAGGCAGGGAGGCAAAGGAGCACCGGATCCGGCGGGGCTCGCCTCCCCGGGGCCGGATCTGGCCATGACGAGACGGCGGCGCTAGGGATGCAGGATCTGGCGAGGAACGAGGTCGGCGAGTGGCGTCGGCGGGCAGCCGGCGTCAAGACGGCGTGTGGCGGCGCAAGGGAGGATGGAGAAGGCGGCGAGCGGGCGCGGCTCTCCGCGGGCGGCGGCGAGGTTGGGCCCCGCGGGCTCGATCTGGGCTCGCGGGCCGGCGGCGAAGTGGGGCAGCGCGGTGCCATGTGGCGCAGTGGGATTGGAGGAGGTAGGCGGTGGTGACGACGGGGCGCCTTCTGATTGGCTGGAGTGAGGTGGCGCGTGGGGCGGACATGTCCGGTGCAGCGCGGACGCGTCCGGTGGCGCGGGGAGGAGTGGATCTAGGGTTTAGACTGCGAAATGATCCGAAATTTCGGGGAGGGGTGCTCTTTTATAGGTAGAGGGAGCTAGGAGAGTCCAAATGAGGTGCGGTTTTTGGCCACGCGATCGTGATCGAACGACCGAGATGATGGAGCAGAGTTAGGTGGGTTTTGGTCCAAATTGGAAGGGTGTTGGGCTGCAACACACACGAGGCCTTTTCGGTCCCTCGGTTAACCGTTGGAGTATCAAACGAAGTCCAAATGGTACGAAACTTGACAGGCGGTCTACCGGTAGTAAACCAAGGCCGCATGGCAAGTCTCGGTCCAATCCGGAAATGTTTAATCCCCACACACGAAAGAAAGGTAGAAATGACCACCGGAGAAGAACGGAACGCCGGATTGCAAAACGGACAACGGGGAAAAAGCTCGGATGCATGAGACGAACATGTATGCAAATGAAATGCGCATGATGACATGATATGCAATGCATGACACGCAAGGAATGACAAGGCAACGCCAGCGAATAACTGAACGACACCTGGCATATCGGTCTCGGGGCGTTACAACACTCCACCACTACGAGAGGATCTCGTCCCGAGATCTAGAATGGCACCGGAGGGAAAACGGAGGAGAAAGAGAAAAGGGAAACTAAGTTGCTTCTTTGACAAACGAGTGAAACCAAAAACCTTGCAAGGTTGAACAAATTCGAGAAAAGAATACAACGAAGGTGAACTAATTCGAAAACACTCCATTAGAAAAGAGGGAACAAAGAGCATTGCGAAAAACCTTGAGGTTGAAGGGAAGATATATATAGAAAAACACTCCGGTTAAGGAAGGGGATCAAGGAAGACCAAAATTCGGGCAGCACTCCGGTTGAAAAGAGAGGAATTGAATAAGAACTTGATAAGGTGATATACTTGAAAAGAGGGCACGACACTCCGGTTAAATAGACAATCATGAAAAGAACATGATCTTGTCAACACAAGAAGATGGGTTGAAGAGAGCAACATCACAAAGCCTCCGGAACAAAAGTAAGAATGGAGTGGGATGAACGAAGGGAAACAAGATCTCGAGGGAGCACGCTTACAACAAATGCTAGAACGGAGTTGTTGGAAAACCAACAACGAAAATAATAAGCTTGATATGGGCTTGAGGAATACAACTCAAACATTATGAGGCGAAATTCTGCCACTGACGGAAGCACTAGATTGGATTGACATGAACAAGGAGACAAGAAACTTATATCACCGGGAGGATAAATGAAGAAACTTGGATCATTTATAAGCACCATAATTAGCAACAATCCTTAGGGAAGGCTATAGGTGAAATATAACCCAAGATAGCTCCAATGACGAGATTGATGGATTTAAAATATCCCAATCTTGACAACATGTGAATCATGAAAACATGAAGTCAAATTATCAAGAATGACATAATACCACCTCCAATGATACGTTAAAAAGAAATGCACTCCGGATAGGAACATGATGAAAGCTTGAGTTTCTTAGAAAAGAATCTCGATGACAAAGTTGGAGAAGGAGTTATATCCTTAATGCACCATCATGTAGAGCCTCCATGAAGAACTCTGGTAACAAAAAGGATGATCAAACGAAAATAAAGAGAAGTTGAAAATACAAGGTGAATCCTTGCAATGATTTAGATGGATCTCCGTGATAATTAGAGCTTGGAACTCCGGGAAAGAAAAGATGAAACAACTGAAACCAAGAATTTTGATGAGGCTCCGGAATAAAGAATTAATCACTTGGATGAACAAAAATAAGAATTACGTTATGCGTATCCTTCGCCAATTAAATTGATGACAAACAATGGATTTGGCACACTACTTATTCTTGTAGAAAGGATTAAGAGAGATATAGCACAAGCTTGGGAAAGTCTTCAACAAACCACCGGTAGGATTGAAAAGAACGAAGGAATTGATATGATGAGAAAGAAGAAAAACTTGAACGAACCATCGTAAGAAATGAAAATGAACGAAGAGAAGATAAAGAGACGCCGGGAAGAATTATAAAATGAAACAAAGATGCTTGAGAGGATTTAGATACATGAGAATGTGAGAACGAAGAGCTCACGAGCCGATTAAAGCTTACTTGAATGAAGCACCGGTAAAATTAGGAGAACGAGAGCTGAAGCTGAAATGGATAATCTTCGATGATGGGCTCCGGATAACAGACTGAGAAGACTCTTGAATTACTCGGATAGGTGAAAAAGAATTCTCACAATCAACAATTATGAGAGGATGGCAACACAAGCTAGAATCACGAATCTTGAAGAGAATGGAGCAAGATTTAAGAGAAACTCTTCTTCGGTCTTCAATCTGAGAATGACGACGAGAAACACCACCAATAATTATTGAGGCACTCCAGAATGAAGAATGGAAAGGTTGAGCCAACGATGAAAAGAATTTGAAAGATCTTGGAGAAAACATGTGACTGATGATAAATCATTCTTACGTCAAACTTAAAGAATTTGAGGTAGCTCCGGGAAAATAGAAGAGTCAGGTAAGATCCTGGGAAAAGACCTGTGGGTTAGGGCCCACTCAAAAGAAACACCGTTGAAATGATTTAAAAGAGAGGTTGCACCGGTTGAATTAAATGGCTAGAATGAGATCACATCCTCAAAAGAGTTTGAACGAAAACAAGAGTGGAAACATGAATCTTCGAAATATTTTGAGCACTCCGGAGCAATTAAATAACGAGAAGTGGATGGTTATGAGGTGCATCGGTATGAAAAGGTATTTGAAATGAGGAAAGGGTATGATCAACAAAGCTTGACTTGAAACCACCGGAGAAGAGAAGAGACAAAGAATGATAAGAATGATAACTTGAAGCTCCATTACGATCTTCATGAGAATCACCAGATAAGAATATTGATAGAAAAGAATGGAGAGACCTCACATCAATAAGAAGGATACTCGATTAAGAGATCTGAATCCTTGGAGAAAAACAAAGGGAGGGAGGGTGGGAAAAACAAAGGCAATTTGGAGACGGAAGAAATAACACCGTTGAGAAGAAGAGATAATTGATCTTACTGATGTTGAAATGATCAGATCCACTTGAAGAGAAAAACACGCCGGTTGAAAAGGATTGACAAAGCAATCTTGATGATCAAGAAGGATTGGTATTCACACCGAAGTATGAGAACACCATTTGGGGAAGGTATGGAATCAACATTTGACTTTGAAGCAACTCGAATACCACAACTCAAAACAAAACAAAGGATTGGCCTGCAAAATAAGCCGGAACAAACATATGATAGAGATTTCGTCCGAAGTTTTCATGGTGGGGCCTACACGGGCTCGATCGTACAGCACCATCATGTACAAGGCAGTGCACATGACATACAAAGCGTCCCCGAGTCGGCATAGCCAAGGACTCTCTAAGACACAACGAGACCACTGTAAAACCGACCGTGAATAGGCGGACCACTAGACGTCGAACCCCAATTTCATATCATACATCTGTCGGAAAGATATCCTAACAGCTACTTGAATTCCCACCTATGAAACTCCCGAACCTTTCCGGTTATGCAATCAGGTGTTGGGGATACAGGGGAAGCATAATATCTCACCCAAATCTAGCAAATCCTATATCCAGCTGTATCCATCCTTCAACACATAACCAAGAAACCTTCGGAAATAATCTACCTCAACCTTCGAAAAGCATCCGTTATACAAGTTATGGCGATACTCCCGAACTCCCGCCCCAGTACTGGGTGGCGTCGAGGTTATCTCACCAACGAACTGCATAAAAGAGATTTTCGATGTCGGCGAACATATCTCAAGTATTCCAGAATTGCAACGATAAAATTATGATGACAACACCTCAGAGCTCAACTCCCCGGGACACTTCCACTAAACCCCTGACAGGAGGCACCAAGACAGTGTTCTCATCATAAGCCATCGGAACAAATCCAAGATACTCGCGTGATCCTAAAATTTTTTTAGTGAAATTTGAGAAGAGAAGAGTCAAAACTCTACGTCAGGATGCCTTACCAGAGCGATGAGGAGACTGGGAAGTAAAAGGAATTCCTAAACTCTCCGATATATAATTCCTAAGGACTCAAAACATTTTTCTAGACACAACTCGGCTGCTAAGACGAT
The DNA here is from genome assembly GCF_003073215.2 of Triticum urartu. Taxonomy (NCBI): domain Eukaryota; kingdom Viridiplantae; phylum Streptophyta; class Magnoliopsida; order Poales; family Poaceae; genus Triticum; species Triticum urartu. The sequence continues at coordinate 175,934,201 of NC_053028.1, read as the reverse complement.
CAAGCAATGGGGCTCCTAAGGTCGGGGAAAGCTCTGATACCAACTTGTAACACCCTCGATGCGACTATATCTCCCACGTGTCGAGGCACGACTTAGAGGCATAATCGCATTGAAGGCATATGTCGCAAGTGAGGTAATCTTCACACAACCCATGTAATATATAAAGGAAAGAGATACATAGTTGGCTTACAATCGCCACTTCACACAATTACATGAATAAAGCATTACATCAACCAAATACAATCAAGGTCCGACTTCGGAACCAAAATAAAAGAAGAACCCCAAATGCGACAAAGGTCCCCGATCGACCCCAACTGGGCTCCACTACTGATCAACTAGAACGGAAACAACACAGAGGACAAGATCTTCAACGAGCTCCTCCTGAGCTTGGTTGCGTCATCTGCACGGGCTCATCGGCACCTGCAAGCTGGTTTTGGAAGTAACTGTGAGCCACGGGGACTCAGCTTATGGGTAAGGTAAAGGTATGAGGTGGAGCTGCAGCAAGCGACTAGTATATATGGTGGCTAACATACGCAAATGAGAGCGAGAAGAGAAGGCAAAGCACGGTCGATAAAGGTATGATCAAGAAGTGATCCTAGACTACCTACGTCAAGCATAACTCCAACAACCGTGTTCACTTCCCGGACACTGCCGGAAAGAGACCATCACGGTTACACACGCGGTTGATTCATTTTAATTAAGGTCAAGTTCAGGTTTTCTACAACCGGACGTTAACAAATTCCCATCTGCCCATAACCGCGGGCACGGCTTTCGAAAGTTCAAATCCCTGCAGGGGTGTCCCAACTTAGCCCATGACAAGCTCTCACTGTCAATGAAGGAATAGACCTCCACCCGAGACGTTCCGATCAGACTCGGTATCCCGGTACAACAAGACATTTCGACAGGGTAAAACAAGACCAGCAACACCGCCCGAATGTGCCGACAAATCCCGATAGGAGTTGCACATATCTCTTTCTCAGGGCACACTCAGATGAGCAAGACGTCGGGTAAGCCAGCCCAGAGTTGCCCCTGGTAGCCTCGGACATCGCTCAGTTGGACCAACACTCAGAGGACCACTGGCCCGGGGGGGTAAAATAATGATGACCCTCAGGAGCGCGACTCCCAAGGGAAAAGAAAAGGCTAGGTGGCAAATGGTAAAACCAATGTTGGGCATTGCTGGAGGAGCTTTACTTAAGGCGAACTGTCAAGGGGTTCCAATAATAGCCCAACCGCGTAAGGGACGCAAAATCCGGGAACATAACACCGATATGACGGAAACTAGGGCGGCAAGAGTGGAACAAAACACCAGGCATAAGGCCGAGCCTTCCACCCTTTACCAAGTATATAGATGCATTAATTAAATAAGATACATCGTGATATCCCAACAAGTAAATAAAAACCCCAACAAGCAACGGCCTCCAATCTTCACCTGCAACTAGCAATGCTATAAGAGGGGCTGAGCAAAGCGGTAACATAGCCAATCAACGGTTTGCTAGGACAAGGTGGGTTAGAGGTTTGACATGGCAATTGGGAGGCTGACAAGCAAAAGGTAGGCATCATAGCATTGGCATAGCAAAAGAGCGAGCAAACTAGCATAGCAAAGATAGTAGTGATTTCGAGGGTATGATCATCTTGCCTGAGATCCTGCAAGGAAGAAGAACGAGTCCATGAAGAAGACAAACGGACGTAGTTGAACGGATCCTCACAAACGCGACGTTACCGGAACCAACCCGAAGAAGAATCACCGGAAAAGAAGCACACAACATAGTAAACAACCAACACATCAACATGGCATGATGCACAATCAAGTATGATGCATGACCGGTTTAAAGAAGCATGTCATGGCAAAGAGCACAAGCAATCCTACAAATTAAGTGGAGCTCAATATGCAACGGGTTGCATATTGACGAAACACCACATCAATTATTTAGTTCTCTCTCGTTTATGTACCCCAACAATATTAAATGTTGTTAAACATGGCAAGAGGGTGAAGCAAAACAAAACTACCTATCTAGGCAAGTTTAAATGAGGCCGGAAGCAACGAACAACAATTCCGGAAACTCCCCATGAGCATATTATAGATTTGGTACTGTTCTGCCCCTAAACACAATTTTAGAGTTGTTAAACATGCAAGATGATGCCACCATGTTAAACTAGGCAAAATTCTACCCCATTTACATATAAAGATTATTAAAAACGGAGCTACGGTTATTTAGTTATGAATTAAATCATTTTAGCATGGCATAGGAGCAAATTAATGCAAACAACATTTTAAATATTTTAAACAAGGATGAAAGTTGGATATTATTAATCTACACAAAATTCTGAACAAGTTTCATATATAAAACATTTTAATCCGATGCACGGTTAGTGAGTTGTTAAATGCATGAACTAGGGGGACTAATCTGCAAAACTGGCAATCTCTGGATAAATGGGCAAAATCGTTCTGCAGGAAAAACATGAATCGGGCCAAATCTGAACAGTGCACTGGGCAGCCCAACAAGAGTAAAAAAAACAAGAGGAGGGGGCGCTGGGGTTCGGCTCACCCAGGGCCTGGCCCAGTCGGTGGAGGAGGAAGCAGGCCGAGGCGGGGGCGGCGCGCTGGGCCTTGGCGCCATCGTGGCCCACGCGCGGGACGACGGAGGACGAAGCGGGCCGGAGGGGCAGGCCAGCTGGGCCTGGATGCGGGGCCCACGCGGAAGGAGGCGGAGGCGGTCAACGGAGCGCTCGTCTCCCTCCATCCCGATCGGATCGGGGAGGCAGGGGCGGCGGCGCCCGATGGTCAACGGCGAAGCGGATCGGGGCTCTCCCGATCCCGTCCGGCGGCGGCGGCGTGAAGGAGCTCCGACGAGGCAGTTGGAAGACCTCCGGCGAGGCAGGGAGGCAAAGGAGCACCGGATCCGGCGGGGCTCGCCTCCCCGGGGCCGGATCTGGCCATGACAAGATGGCGGCGCTAGGGATGCGGGATCCGGCGAGGAACGAGGTCGGCGAGTGGCGTCGGCCGGCGGCCGGCGTCAAGACGGCGTGCGGCGGCGCAAGGGAGGATGGAGAAGGCGGCGAGCGGGCGCGGCTCTCCGCGGGCGGCGGCGAGGTTGGGCCCCGCGGGCTCGATCTGGGCTCGCGGGCCGGCGGCGAATTGGGGCAGCGCGGTGCCATGTGGCGCAATGGGATTGGAGGAGGTAGGCGGTGGTGACGACGGAGCGCCTTCTGATTGGCTGGAGTGAGGTGGCGCGCGGGGCGGACATGTCCGGTGCAGCGCGGACGCGTCCGGTGGCGCGGGGAGGAGTGGATCTAGGGTTTAGACTGCGAAATGATCCGAAATTTCGGAGAGGGGTGCTCTTTTATAGGTAGAGGGAGCTAGGAGAGTCCAAATGAGGTGCGGTTTTTGGCCACGCGATCGTGATCGAAAAACCGAGATGATGGAGCAGAGTTAGGTGGGTTTTGGGCCAAATTGGAAGGGTGTTGGGCTGCAACACACACGAGGCCTTTTCGGTCCCTTGGTTAACCGTTGGAGTATCAAACGAAGTCCAAATGGTACGAAACTTGACAGGCAGTCTACCGGTAGTAAACCAAGGCCGCATGGCAAGTCTCGGTCCAATCCGGAAATGTTTAATCCCCACACACGAAAGAAAGGTAGAAATGACCACCGGAGAAGAACGGAACGCCGGATTACAAAACGGACAACGGGGAAAAAGCTCGGATGCATGAGACGAACACGTATGCAAATGAAATGCGCATGATGACATGATATGCAATGCATGACACGCAAGGAATGACAAGGCAACGCCAGTGAATAACTGAACGACACCTGGCATATCGGTCTTGGGGCGTTACAGGTTTGGAAGGAGGGGATCCGGGATTTTCGAGAGGGGATGTATATATAGGCATAGAGGGAGCTAGGAAGCTCCAAATGGAGTGCGGTTTTCGGCCATGCAATCGTGATCGAAGGACCGAGACGATGGAGAGGGTTTAGGTGGGTTTTTGGGTCAAATTGGAAGGGTGTTGGGCTGCAACACAAACGAGGCCTTCTTGGTCCCTCGGTTAACCATTGGAGTATCAGACGAAGTCCAAATGGCACGAAACTTGACAGGCGGTCTACCGGTAGTAAACCAAGGCCGCTTGGAAAGTCCCGGTCCAATCCGGAAATGTTTAACCCCTACACACGAAAAGAGGTAGAAAGGGGCACCGGAGGAGATAGGAGCGCCGGAATGCAAAACGGACAACGGGGAAAATGCTCGGATGCATATGACAAACACGTATGCAAATGCAATGCACATGATGACATGATATGAGATGCATGACAAGGCAACAACACACGGAGACAAAAACCCGAACTCGAGGAAAATAGAATAACTTAGGCCGGAAACGGCAAGAGTTGGAGTACAGATAAGGTAAATTACATCCGGGGTGTTACACTGGAGTTGGCACTCTCACGAGAGTTGGATGTGTCTGCTCCCATTCAATCATCAGATTCACAACTATGTTAATTATTGCATGTGGTTCCATGATTCATCTTCCTTCCACCTCTCTCGATTCACCTAGCCATGCGAAGATGCAACAATGAAATGTACTATGTGTGAACCCCGATGCCAACGGGGTCGCCAACGGGGCTCCATTTTAAATTAACTTGAAATTTTTATGAGTATGAATATTCATTGCATAATTAAGATATGATTATCATGTTCGTAACTCTATAGACTTTTATCCAACTGCATCTATAACTAATAATCCACGCAATACTGCTATCCAGCATGCATCTTAAAGTATTAAGTAAAACCAGATTATTGCATTGAGTATGATGACATGAAGTAGATGATATTTTGTCTTCACTATGTGTTCAAAGGGCAACTACACAAGCATATTTTTATCCCTAGTGGCAACAACACGATACAAGACTTTTCCACTTTCTATCACTTTGGTAGCTTACTTGCACAGTTGAACCCAACTATCATACACAACTCCCCCTTCAAGATCAAACCCCAAACATGGCCAAACAAGGAAGAATAGATCAGAGAGCATATCGGAATAAGAATTATTTAGCAAAGAAACCAAATATATCTAAAAAAGATTCATGAATAAATTTGATCATAAAACGACAATTCATCATATCCCGACAAACACGCCAACAGATTACATCAGATGGATCGCAATCATGTAGGGAAGCTCATGAGATGTATTGAGAAGCAAGAGAGAGGGAACCATCTAGCTACTGTTATGGACCCATAGTCCAAACAAAACTACTCACGGGTGATCATGACGGCCTTCAAGTTGATGGAGATGGCCACCATGAAGAATTTCCCCTTTGGATCATGAAAAATAGAGGTGTTCAGTGGTAGAAAAATTCGGGTTTACAAATCACGAAGGGTATCGAAGGTATATAATGGCACAGGGACTGAGAGGTGGTGGATCGGAGGTTAAGCAGGCCTACATGAGCCCACCACACGCGCCCCCTCCTGATTTTTTATGGATTTTTTTGGTCCGAAAAAATTGATTTTCATGGAAAATCCAAAAACAACAAATGGCACTGAGAAATTTGTGTCAAAACTATACCACAATGATATAAATATAGCACGTAACAATAAAAAAATTATAAATACATTTGAGACATATCTGTTGGTTGTTGGTCTTACTCGACAGAGTTGATACTTCCACTCATTCCAAGATTTTATTTCTATTCTGGAGGGCTTGGCCGTTAAGGAATGATGTGATTTTTGGAGAGGAAATGCGTCTATCATGGCATCCGTTAATATTTTGGACAACTATTGGTCCTTTTTTTCTTTGAGTTTTACTATGTCTTCTTCAGTACTTGAAGTTAAAGACAAATAACTGGTGTCCCGTAGCAACTTGGTGACAAACAAACTTCTAGAAGTCTGTTGTGGGAGCCACTTCCGATTGATTATTGCACTAAGTTAGATGTGGATGCTAGCTTTGTTGCTCAAAATTTCTAGCTGGCTAGCCCGGGAGTTATGGCAAGAGGCTCTGAGGGCAAGATCTTAGTTTCAACCTAGGATTTTATGCATGTTTGCTCCCGTGCAAAAGAGGTTGAATTGCGTCTATGCCTGGTGGGACTTTACATCGTTCTCAATTTGGACCATCCTATTACCCCGAAGATTGATTAGATGTTTGCTCATAGGATTTTTTCTAATCACTCTTTGAGCGGATCCACTTTGGTTGGTTTGAAGATAGAGGTGCTCGGAATCTCTCAACTACTACTGAATTTCAATCCAACCAAAGTCAAGAGAGAGGCTACCGAAGTGGCTCATGGGACTGACAAGTTTTGGCAACGTGCATTAAGTGAGAGGAGATGTTCCCGTCAACTATGTAGGCGTATGTTGAGACTTCGTTAATCTTAAGATAATGTGCCGGCTCAATATCTTGGAGGTCCTTATAGGGGTAAGGTGTCCGTGCGTGCATGTGTTCATAGGGGTGAGTGTATGTGCGCATGTATGAAGCGTCTGTATTGTGTCCAAAAAAATCATTAAGTAATATATTGGAGTTTTTCTCAAAAAGAACTTGAGGTCCTAAAAACTATGCAATCAAACTGTGGTAAAGTAGATTTTTCTCTTCTTCTTTTTGTTTGCACGGAAATGAAGTAGAAGCCATTAGATTTGTCATGAAGTTGTTTCACAATATAAATTTGTTGTGTCAACAGCTTGGAGACAACAATAAAGTACGTGAAGATATTTTTCACAAAAGAATGGGTGCCTTATCATTTGGACATGCACCTACCCATATTTTGTTGAGGCTCCGCGGTGTGTGAGATCGCTGATACTACTCGTTTTCATTTGACTCGGGAGCAATCCAATCATAATTCATAGGTATTCAGCTAAATATCAAAATATATTGGAAAGCAAACGTTAATATGTTAATATCACCTTGTCTCGTAGGCAAGATATAATTAAGAAAAAGATTTCAAAATAGGGGGATTACAGTAGCTTAGTAAGTTGTTTCTTATGCATCGAAGTAAGAGGTCTTGGTTTAATTCAGTATCTCCTCATAGCATTTTATTTCAGCCTATTTTGTAACTTTTTTTCTTGTACTTTTCTCTTGGTATTGTTTCTTTTTTCTCTCTCTTTCACTTTTATTATATATTTTTGACATTACTACACACAATTCTACATAATATTCATTTGCTTATAATTTTATTAAAATTTTGTAATTTTATAGGTTTATTTTAGATTCACTCTCTTTTTCCTAGCAAATTTATAGATTGTATTACAGATTCAATCTCTTTCCTGCTTGTAGTTTCATAGGTTTTCTTGTTCTGGATATCCATCTTCAAAATTTCTGTGCCGCCATTGATTTGGTTGTCATTACGTTGCAGCTTTGTTGCTTTGTATTTAGGGCATGTACAACGCGTCGCCCCAACTAGCTTCCCCGCAGGCCAGGTAGACTCGGGTGTCAGGGACGGTGGATTCGCAGCATGTCATAGTCGCCTGCAGAAGGCGCCGCTGCTTGGCCGCGGAAAGCATGAGCGAAAGGAAAAAGGAAGGGAAGCCTACTTGTTGCATGAGTGGATGAACAAGGACAATCACATGCAGCGATTGCTTCACCAGTACAATCCTATGTGGAGGGGATGAGACCAGCATTTGCTATAGCCTCCGTAGCCCATGCCCTTAATGTGCCATTTCAGTTTCAAAATGACCTGTCTACAGGTCATGAGAAAAGAAAAGAAAAACTACGGCCCTCACCACCAACGGTTATAACCACATTTATACATATGATTTATCGTTTTCCTCTGATTAATAGCCTCATTCATGAGTACATGTCTCCGCCAGAACCACTCAATGGACACTTGTCGTTTGATCTGTAACACAAAGGACAGCTAAGCCAGCACCTAATGCCTATCTCAGCCTATTTAACACACTGAAGCAACTTGATCAGAAGCACAGCCCTAAAGCCAAGTGCGACTACCTGCATTGCACCTTGCCTAACCCTAGCCATGGAGAACGACGGCGTCCCCAACGGACCAGCGGCGCCGGCGCCTACCCAGGCGACGCCGGTGGTGCGGGAGCAGGACCGGCTGATGCCGATCGCAAACGTGATCCGCATCATGCGCCGCGCGCTCCCTGCCCATGCCAAGATCTCCGACGAAGCCAAGGAGGCGATCCAGGAATGCGTGTCGGAGTTCATCAGCTTCGTCACCGGCGAGGCCAACGAACGGTGCCGCATGCAGCGCCGCAAGGCCGTCAACGCCGAAGACATCGTGTGGGCCCTAAACCGCCTCGGCTTCGACGACTACGTCGTGCCCCTCAGCGTCTTCCTGAAGCGCATGCGCGACCCCGATGCGGGGACAGGTGGTGCCGCTGCAGGCTACAGCCGCGCCGTGACGAGTGCCCCTCCCCGTGCGGCCCCGCCTGTGATCCACGCCGTGCCACTGCAGGCTCTGTTGGCGCAGTCCGATGCCAAGCTCGCCCTATAGCTCTACCTCGCTCTCTCTGTGGCCTTTCTCTAGCTCGAATCAGAAGAAGGAAGGGAGAAGAAGCTAGTTGACACAAGCGATTTTCCGGTGCACGTACACCGCCCGCAGCACGAACTGCGTTTCTTTTGTTTCCTGAGCACGAACTCAGTCCAGCCGACAATACACAGAGGATTAGTGAGCCTTTATACACGCGCACGTACGCTACGCCGCGCCCACGGCGCTCCACTCGCCCACACCCCGCGCCCGTCGCCTACTTGGCTCGCGCTCCCGTCGCGCCCGTACGCGGACGAGGCGGCCACTAGCAGCCGGGACGCGATCCCTCCTCCGGCTTCATCGCTAGCTGAAAACTACCCACGCGCACGCACGCGTGGTCACACACACCTACCCCTGGACGCGCTCGCACGTACCCGAGGCCGCCACGGGCCGGACCTAACGCGACCTGCACATGCACACACACGCGCACGCTCTCAGCCCCGCCGTGGCTTATTCCTACATTTCACCCTCTAAGCCACGACCTACAACAGGCCGCTGTGTTCGACGTCGGTGTTCGCCAACATTGCCTGCTCCGCCGTCGCGCCCTTCCTCGGCTTGGTGCAGTCGCGCTTGAAGTGGCCTCGCTGACCACAATTGTAGCAGCGCCCGCGCCTATTCCCGCCGTTGCTCGACGCCACGCTCTTGCCGTCGTCGTCGTCCCGAGCACCGCCGTGTCGACGCTCCCGTGCTGCCCACTGCGCCGCCGTCATGAGCAGCTACTCACCCCCGCGCTCGCCGCCGTCTTGTCCACGGCGCCGAACCCTCTCATTGAACGCACGCAGCCGCCCGAGCGCTTCGTCGAACGCCATCGTCGTCACGTCGTGGAACTGCTCGATGCCGGCGACGACGGGGAAGAGGCGATCCGGCACCGTATCCAACAACTTCTTGACAAGTGCTGCGTCGCCAGCGTCTCCCCGAGGTTGGCATACCTCGCCGCCATCGACGCGAGCCTCCCGCCGTACACGTCGAGCTCCTCGCCGTCCGCCATCTTCATCCGGTCGAATTCGCCGCGCAGCGTCTCCAGCCTCGCCGCGCGGACCCGATCAGCGCCGACGAATCTCACCTTCACGGAGTCCCATACCTCCCTGACGGTGAGCTTTGTCGACACCTGCAGCAGCACATCCTCCGGCAACGCCCCGAGGAGCAACGCGCGCGCCATCTTGTCCTTCTTGGCGTTCACCGTCGCGTCGCCCAGCGTCACCGCCTCCCATACGGTGTGGACGTCGAGGATCGCGTGCGCCTTGATGGCCCAGACCGTGTAGTTGTCTGCAGCATCGGCATCGCCATCGTCGCCAATCCGTCCGCGCCGCCGCCGTGTGAGACGAGCGCCATGGTAGCCAGTGATCGCCTGAACCGAAGCTCTGT